>NW_010204277.1:26892-33321 GCF_000695765.1 Mesitornis unicolor
CGGGGGCCACGGGAAAAGTCCCAGTGTGGAGCCAGCAGCAGTGGGAGCTGATGCAGGAACACAGGGCTCAGGATGAGAGGCAGGCGAAGCAGCAGGGTCTGCTGGGCCTTGGGCCATTGCAGGGGTGGAGAGGGAAGGAAGGGTCCAAGGTGGAAGGGTCAGACCCTGGTGATCCCTGGGCTTTGCACTGAGGCTGGCGTGTGTGGGATGCAATCCCTGGTTGGGCAGGTTTGGGTCTGCTCCTCCTGTAGGTGCAGACACGGCCCCCATGGTGAGACAGTGGCCTTGTGCTGCTCACTTGTAGCAGCACCCAGTGTGTGGAAAACCATGCTGCTGGTTTCAGCAAGTTCAGGCACTGAGAAGAGACTGAGCTGGAAAGTGAAATCACTCAATAGGAAATCAGTTCTGTTAGCTCACACCAGGACACAGGTAAACTCATACCAGCCACTACTCGGTAAATGGCCATGGTAGGTGCAAAGTAACTGAAGGGAGTTTACTTTTTAATGAAAGAGTAGGCCATGAACTCCCATTTAGCAGAGGATGAAGCATATATACCACAGAGCAGCTAGCATATGATAAAGCCGTGCCCTTGTGTGCCCTCTGTTACATTGGTAGGTCCTTAAGAAATAACTCCCTGCATTGCACAGGAATCTGTGCACAGGAATTGCTCTGTGGCAAACGGTGAATCAGAGCTTGTGCATCAGGTTAGACGTGGTCAAAGATAACCTGATGTGAGCTGAGTTGTGTAGGAGCTCAGCAGTTCAATGGCAGCACAGAAACCTGCTGGGCAACTTGTCCTGCCTTCGGCAACAAGCCCCTCGCCCTTCCCTTCTGCTCTGCTGCAGACCACCAGTTCTGAAGGCTCTCTGCCACACAGCAAGGGTTAACCGGGGGAGGTGAAGGAAGAGGGTTGGAGTTGCTCTGCTTCGTCTTCTGAAGCCAAATCTTGCAGCTGGTTCCGTGCCTGGGTGGAGGTAACTGGGTTGTAAGCTCCTGTGAAAGGGACCCCTCTGCAGGTACTTGTCTGCTCACAGTAAGTGACATTAAACTGCTTTTTGTGCCGTATTTCCAAACTTGCCACCTAAGAGAAGCAGAGAGTAGGTTTGGGGTTGTTCCTATGCAAACCTAAATGAACAAAAAGAAAATTCAATGACTGCTGTGTTTAGCATGCAATGGCTATTATGGTTTTGTTCTGTATTTCTTTTGGTTTGCCTTTGTTGCTGTTAGGTGGTCAGGTCTGTAACTGATAAAACTAAGGTAGTAATTTTTCCTAGGTGAGCAGTTTTTCAAGTTTCCCCTCAAATAAATTAACATAGTAGTCGATTTTTAATATCTAGTTGCATTCTTGTTTTTAGGGAATTGATTCTCAGCAGTGCTTACCCTTTCAGTGAAAAAGGTAACAATTAGAATAGTCTGAACAATCCAATATGTCTTACCACGAGCTAAGTAAAATCCCATAAATAACTGGAATCCATTTAACATATTAAGGTAGTACAATATTTCTAAAAAAAACAGATTTACAGCAGTCATTTCCTTCCAGTCCAGCAGGCAGTGACACAGGCATGACCCAGGCATGGAATTAAAAGCAGCGAGAGCTTTTCACATGCACCAAGCAAAGAGCAGTTACAGTGCCCAGACCTGGTGGTGCAGGCTGTGCTCTCTTGTCTTTAGGCTTTTCTCACCCATGGATGTGCTCACCTCACCCGTGGAGAATGTGCACCAGCGGTCCTGGAAGGAGCCACGCTCTGAATGCACGGGCAGCCTTTGCCCAGCACCACTGCAGTGACATTGCTCACAGCATCCCAGAGTGTGAGGAGCTGGAAGGGCCCTGCAAAGCTCCCCCAGTGCAACCCCTGCCACAGCAGGATCACCAGAGCAGTCACACACGAACACGGCCAGGGCTTTGGGTGTCTCCACACAAGGACACTCCACAACCTCTCTGGGCAGCCTGGGCCATGCTCCAGAACCCTCACACTCACAAAGTTTCTCCTCATCTTCAGCTGGAACCTCCTGTGCTCCAGCTTGGGACCATTGCCCCTTGTCCTGGCATTGGCCATCCCAGAGCAGAGCCTGGCTCCTTCCTCCTGACACTGCCCTTTCCCAATGGATCCCCAGGAATGAGGGCACCCCTCAGGCTCCTCTGCTCCAAGCTCAAGAGCCCCAGCTCCCTCAGCCGCTCCTCAGCAGGAGATGCTCCACTCCAGCTCCCCCCCAGCATCTTTGTGGCCCTGCTGGACTCTTTCAAGCAGTTCCTGTCCTTCTTGAGCTGAGGGCCCAGCACTGGACACAACATTGCAGCTGTGGTGTGAGCAGGGCAGAGCAGAGGGGCAGGAGAACCTCTCTGCCCTCCAACCACCCCTTCTCATCCACCCTAGGATGGCGTTGGCCTTCTTGGCTCAAGGACACATTGCTGGCTCACCAGCACTGTGTTTGTTGCTTCTGTTTGCCTGACAGCCTTTTGGTGTCATCTCTGGCTCCTCTGCCTGCCTGCTGTGTTCTCTCAAATGGGAGCAGGCAAAGGGCTGGTCCCTGGGGAGCGTTATATTAGATATTACATTTTCCAGATGTTTGAGCTTAGATAACCAGGCCAGGCTTGGAGATGTGGACTGTCAGCTCTGGCTGATCACATTAACCAGGGAGGTTGCCTTTGCAGTTGTTTACCAGAGCTGGAAAGGGGATGCTGGACCTGGTGTCCACTGTGGGGACAGACACCCATGGGACACAGCAGCAGGTCCAGAGCTCGCACGGCCAAGTTCAGTGCTTTTGGCAGGGAGCTGGCAGAAGGAGAGGACTGACTGTGTTTTCTGGGGTGTCTCCATTCCCAACTCTCCCCAGTTGGTGAGAACCAAAAGTGCAGGTCAGAAACTCATCAGAGCCACATCTGGAGCAGCAGTCCTGTCCTGCCGGGCCACCCCAGCCAGCCCCTATCACTAGCCACTGCGAGGCTATGCAGGCCATGACCTAGCCTGCACTAACCAGTCTTTGTGTGGCTGGGCAGTGTCCCAGGAGGCTCCTGCCTTGGCACTGTCCACCGTTGGGCTGCTGTCTTCAACCATTCATTGCTTGGTGGTACAGGAGGATCCACGCGCATAGGGGACCGTGAGCAGGAAGTCAGTCTTTAGGCTGTTCCTACCCCACACTGTTATTCCTGAGGTGGGATGTTGGGATTTTGGCTTGTTTCCTTAGCAGTGGCCTAAAATAACAAGCAGCCTGCTCAGGTGTTTGAAAGGGTTGTATTTTCATAAGTCAATGGGAGAGGTGTGGTGGCTGCTTTGGTATGTCTTTGGGGCATGGCACAAGGGTGTGTGTGCTGAGATAGCACTGACGTGTTGTGCAGGGCACAGCCAGCCCTATAGCTTTGGCACGGCCGTGTCCGTGATGCTGAGAGGAGAGGAGAGCCCTTTCCTCTGGGCATGGAGAATGCTTCTGAGTTGGCTTCTCTGCTGCACAGCCTGGGACACAGCCCTGCATCCTACAGGGCCTTCTTTTTCCCATGAACATGAATCACAGAATCACAGAATCACAGAACGTCAGGGATTGGAAGGGACCTCCAAAGCTCATCCAGTCCAATCCCCCTGCCGGAGCAGGAACACCCAGATGAGGTTGCACAGGAAGGCGTCCAGGCGGGTTTTGAATGTCTGCAGAGAAGGAGACTCCACAACCTCTCTGGGCAGCCTGGGCCAGGGCTCTGTCACCCTCACTGAGAAGAAGTTTCTTCTCAAATTGAAGTGGAACCTCCTGTGTTCCAGCTTGTGTCCGTTACCCCTTGTCCTATCATTGTTTGTCACCGAGAAGAGCCTGGCTGGAGCAAATGAGTGTTTCAGCAGAAGCTCAGCAGGCTGTCACAGGAGAAAACCACTCCGTTTCTACAAAACCAAAGGTTTTGTTTTCAGTTTAAACCAGATCAGGACCAAAGCCCTGATTGACTTACATGTGGTTCACTGGCAGTCATGCTTGTTTTATACTTCTGTTCAAGCTTTTTTCCAAGTCTCTCTAATTCCCCAGTTATCTTTGATCTGTCTGATGGCCGCTGCTTCCTTAACGCGAGCAGTTTGCAGCAATTGCCCAGCTATGTGTATTTGATCCAGAAGCATGCGAGTGCACACACAGAGCTTGGACTCACGTTCTTCTCTTAGCAGGTGCTGTTATCCACGCGGTTTACTAAGGGTGGACTCTGCAAGCGCCCTGTGCTGCCCTAACAGTTACTGAATAGCAGGGATAGTAATTTTTCCAGAATTTTCTCCGTGGTCCTCTCCAACCCGTGGGGCTCTGATTGCAGCAGTGGGGTGTGAGGCTGCATCTCAGCACCGAAGGTGTGAATGGCTGCAGATCTCTGTTTTCAAAGGGGACGCATGCATTAGGCTGTAGCTACCATAGTATTGGAGGGTGCTGACATAAGTAAGGCATAATTTAATTTAAAACTGCCATCAGACCGTGAGTTTCTGAATGGGATTTTCGGGCAGCACAAAGCTATTTTGCTAAGGACATTGGTGAATTTACGATAGTTTGTCGTGGTTTAGGGCGCAGACACGGCCCCCATGGTGAGACAGTGGCCTTGTGCTGCTCACTTGTAGCAGCACCCAGTGTGTGGAAAACCATGCTGCTGGTTTCAGTGAGTTCAGGCACTGAGAAGAGACTGAGCTGGAAAGTGAAATCACTCGATAGGAAATCAGTTCTGGTTAGCTCACACCAGGACATTATTGTAGGGGCCAAAGCAGATACATCCACTACAATACAAGAAGTTAGGAAGTCTTCGATAGTCTTTGGTATTTTAATAATTTGTGAGAGCAGCAGGCAGCACTGAGATACAGGCAATGCTGAAGAACAGAAGCAGAGGAGAAAATTATCTCTCTCCTGTATTTTTCCTGTTGGAGGTGTTTATTGCACATAGAACAGAGTCAGGCGGACATTTGGGGAATTGCAAGTTCACTTGTGATTTCTGTGATCTGTTCTTCTCCAAACGGAAATAAGAATATTCTTGAAAGAAAGTGATGGTGGTTTGGCAGTCCTCCCGTACGGTCGGGTAGGATGATTAATTCTCTGTGGTTTGTAAGGCTCCCATTAGAAAGTGAGCTCTTAAATGTTAACTTGGACAGCAAAATTCCCTCCAGGCAAAGCCTCCGTGTCTCCCTTGAGCTGTACCGTGGGAACGGGCCCAGCGCTGGTGCTGCCGCCGTCGTGTTCCCAACACCACACGTTCTCAGGGACGTAACCGTCCACCCGCTGTGTTTTGGACACTGTAACTACAGCTCCGCTGAGGAAAAGGGGTTTGTGGCGAGTCCACTCCCCAGCTGATGCAATTGCAGTGACACCCGAATGTCACCTCCTATGTAAACCAGAAAATATCTGAATTTGAACTGCCGTGCCTGGGCGGACAGGATGTTTATTGCATATTGGGAAATTCGAGGGAATTTTCTTATCCTTGCCTTATAAACTTTTCTCAGGTTTTTTTTACAGCCTTCCTTGCTATTTTATGGCTAACAGTGAATGAACAATTAGCCAAAGTAACCAGCATAAAAACACTATTGGTTTTGCTGAGTATCAATTGAAATTAAGCAGTGGGAACAAAATGACTCCGCTGTCTTTCCTAACATCGAGAGCTGGCACAGGAGGATGCAGTCAGGTCTTTTCATTTCAGACGTGCGCTGTCACAACGGCATTGGAAATGTTTGAATTCAGTGTCTCACCGATTTAGCCATAAGCAGTTTTCACACGTTTGCCTTCGGATTAGTGTAATTCCAGTGCACAGCACGTGGGTTGTGTTCCCAGCAATGCACGTCTCAGCTAGGGCACTCTTTGCTTGGAAAATGTGGGTCTTGGGACCTGCCAGGCGAACAGAAGTGAGAAAGGCAGCGTGCTGCCAAAAAACGGCTCCTTTGAACGAGAGGCAGAAACTCAAAACATGGTGTTCCCAGTCTGTTACCGACATCAGGTGCAATGCAATAGCATTGCTCACCAGTTCACTGATAAACCATTTTAAATGCACAGTACAAGCACGCGTTGGGTTTCTACATCTCAGCGAAGAGGCTGTCACCCTTGGTGACTGTCTGAGCACGTCCTCTGAATTCATGATACTTTTGATACGGTTGGTGTGGGATACTCTGCAAATGAAGATAAGATATGTGGGTGGATTTCTCAGACTCTCCCTAGCCCGTGGGCTAAAACTACCTATGGATTCATCTGGCAAAAGGGGATCTAGAAGAGTCTGTGAGCAAGGGTTTTACATGGGAAACACTCGTCTGTCACAGCGGTCCTGTTCATCTGAAGGCTCAAGAGGAGCTGGAGTTGTACAGCATCGCTGTCACAGGGCCTCGGTAGGGGCCAGATGAAGTGGGAAGGGCTGAGGCTGCACTGTGGTGCAAGTGGCAGGTCAGCAGATGAGAGGGGACAGTCAGGGTGTCCCTGCTCAGAGTGCTAGCACCCATCTGG
>NW_010204278.1:0-702 GCF_000695765.1 Mesitornis unicolor
AGATCTAGTCAATTTGCCAGGCCTCCCCATACTTCTATTTTAACCACCTTCCCTCGTACCATCAAGTTTTCAACTGTTTCCCTTGTTTAATTGTGGCACATGTTTCACATTCATGGATGACCTGTGAGATAGCGTCTATGGTCAAATCCACCCCTTGGTCACGAGCCCATTTATATTTTGCATCTCTTCCTTGATGTCATAAAGTGTCATGGGCCCACCAAGCTAAAAATAATTCACTTCTATATTGCCAGTCCAGGTCTACTTGAGACACTTTAATCTTGGCAGCTTTATCCACTTGCTGGTAGTTTTGATGTTCCTCAGTGGCATGACTTAGGTACGTGGGCATCTACATGACATACCTTTACAGCAAGCTTTTCTAGTCAGGCAGCAATATCTTACTACAGCTCTAGTTGGGCAGCAATATCTTGCCACAACATGGCAGCCCAGAAGGTTCTTCAACTGATTTAACCATTCCCACAAGGTATGTGCCAACATTCATAGAGATAAAGCGTTGGCCACTTTTCTTGTTCAGCAATGTCCAAAGCCAGCTGGATGGCTTACACTTCTGTAAACTGACTTGACTCACCTTCACCGTCATTTGCTTCTGCAACTCGTCACTTAAGACTCCACGCAGCAGCTTTCCACCTTCGCTGTTTTCCTACAATACTGTCGTGGTTTAGGGCTGGGCCGGGCACTAAATCC
>NW_010204279.1:0-1674 GCF_000695765.1 Mesitornis unicolor
AGACGCTCTCTGTGAACCCCTCTACCCTCCCCATTAGGGAAGAGCAAAGAGAAGAAGGGAGAGAGACTTTGCGGGTTGGAAAAGAAAATGAACAGGTTTAATAAAACAATAATACTGATACTACAGGATAACAATGCAAATAGGGAAATAATGGAATATAGACAGATATGTACAAATATAGATACAAAACCAATAGAAAATCCTCCCCCAATGACGATGACATCCCCAGAGGCTCTGGGAGCACTGGAAAAGTCCCAGTGCGGACCCAGCAGCAGTGGGAGCTGATGCAGGAACACAGGGCTCAGGATCAGAGGCAGGTGAAGCAGCAGGGTCTGCTGGGCCTTGGGCCATTGCAGGGGTGGAGAGGGAAGGAAGGGTCCAAGCTGGAAGAGTGGAGACCCTGGTGATCCCTGGGCTTTCCACTGAGGATGGCGTGTGTGGGATGCAATCCCTGGTTGGGCAGGTTTGGGTCTGCTCCTCCTGTAGGTGCAGACACGGCCCCCATGGTGAGACAGTGGCCTTGTGATGATCACTTGTAGCAGCACACAGTGTCTGGAGAAACATGCTGCTGGTTTCAGCAAGATCAGCCACTGAGAAGAGACTGAGCTGGAAAGTAAAATCACTGAAGAGAAAATTAGTTCTGTTTAGCCTAAACCAGGACTCACAGGCATGGGGTGAAGGGCTGGAGAGCAGCCCCACAGAGAGGGACTCAGGGGTGCGGGCCGATGAAGAGCTGGATGGTATCAGCAATGGGTGCTTTCAGCCCAGAAAGCCAACCTTGTCCTGGGCTGCATCCACAGCACGGACAGCAGAGTGAGGGGGGTCTGCCCCTCTGACCCCCCCGGCGAGCTTCATCCAGCGCTGGGTCCCCAGCACAAGGCAGCCGTGGTGCTGTGGGAGCAGGCTCAGAGGCCACAGGAATGGTCCCAGGGCTGCAGCAGCTCTGCTGAGGGAGCTGGGGGGGTTCAGCCTGGAGAAGGGATGGCTTTGGGGAGATCTCACTGCAGCCTTTTTGTACAGAAAGGGGCTCAGGAGAAAGATGGGCAGGGCCTTTTAATAGGGCCTGTGGCGACAGGACGAGGGCTCGTGATTTCAAACTGAAAGAGTCGAGATTCAGACTGCAGAGAAGGAAGAGCTGTTTGACACCGAAGGTGGTGAAACAGCAGCACAGGTCACCCAGAGAGGTGGTGCAGGCCCCAGCCCTGGAGATATTCAAGGCCAGGCTTGATGGGGCTGTGAGCACCCTGGTCTGGCTGAAGTTGTGTCTGCTCATGGTTGGGGCAGGGCGGACTCACTGGCCTTTGAGGGTCCCTTCTAACCCAAACCACCCTGGTCCTTGGGAGCCCCAAGGAGGAGGAGGCAGGAACGCCCGAAGGCCTGCGTGGATGAACAAGGAGCTCCTGGGCTTACTTGGGCACAGAAGGAAAATCCATAGGGAGTGGAAGCGAGAAGGGGTCAGCTGGGAGGGTTACAAAGAAGTTGTCCAAAAAGCCAGACGTCAGGTTAGGAAAGCCAGGGCGCAGGAGGAATTAAATCTGGGCAGGGATATAAAGGGGCACAAGAGGAATTTCTCCAGATACATCAGCGATAAAGGGAAGGGTAGGGAAGATGTGGGCCCTCTCCAGAAGGAAAATGAAGCCCTGGTCACGAGGGATGCGCTCAGTGACCTCTTTC
>NW_010204279.1:1705-5413 GCF_000695765.1 Mesitornis unicolor
TGGGCAAGGGCTCCGGCCGCGCTGCCCAAGTCACAGAAGGCAGAGGGGGTCGGGGAGGAGGGAGACCTGCCCACGGTAAGTGAAGATCAGGTTGAGACCACGCAAAGGACCTTGCACAAGACCATGGGACCCGATGACATCCACAGCTCTTCCCTTGAGAACTGGTGGGTGAAGTTGCCGAGCTTGTCCATCGCATTGGAAAGGCCGTGGCAGTGAGGTGAAGTTCCTG
Source organism: Mesitornis unicolor (assembly GCF_000695765.1). Lineage (NCBI taxonomy): Eukaryota > Metazoa > Chordata > Aves > Mesitornithiformes > Mesitornithidae > Mesitornis > Mesitornis unicolor. Next base: position 1,935 of record NW_010204279.1, read on the forward strand.
ATGACCGGAAAAGGGGGAACCCCCATTTTCAAAAAGGGGAAAGGGAAGACCCAGGAACCTCTCGGCCAGTGTCACCTCTGTGCCTGGCAGGATCATGGAGCGGATCCTCCTGAAGGCGCTCCTAAGGCACAGGGAAAATGAGGGTGCGGTGATTGGTGGTAACCAACACAGCTTCACCGGGGCAAATCGTGCCTCACCAGTCTGGTGACCTTTTATGATGGAGTTACAGCTTCGGTGGATAAGGGAAGAGCAACTGAGTCATCTGCCTGGACTTGTGCAGAGCATTCGAACCTGTCCCACACGACATCGGGTCATGAAACTGGAGAAGCGTGGGTCTGACGGATGGGCCACTCACTGCATGAGGAATTGGCTGGATGGTGGCACTCAGAGAGTTGTGGTCAACAGCTCAATGTCCAAATGGAGAGCAGTGGTGAGCTGTGTTCCCCGGGGATTGCTGCTGGGACCGGTACTGATTGACATCTTTGTCAGAGACGTGGGCAGTGGAATCGAGTGCACCCTCAGCAAGTTTGGGATGACACCGAGCTGGGTGGTGTGGTGACACCGGGAGGGGAGGGAAGGGATCCATGCAGGGGGACCTGGACAGGCTGGAGAGGTGGGCCCATACCAACCTCATGGAGTTCAACAAGGCCCAGGGCAGGGTCCTGCACCTGGACAGGGGCAATCCCCAGCACAAACCCAGGCTGGGGGAGAATGGATGAGAGCAGTCCTGAGGAGGACTGGGGGTGTTGGGTGATGAGAAACTCAACATGAGCCAAAACCGGGCGCGTGCAGCCCAGAAACCAACCCCATCCTGGGCTGCACCACAAGCAGCGTGGCCAGCAGGGCCAGGGAGGGGATTGTGCCCCTCTGCTCTGCTCTGGTCAGACCCCACCTGCAGCGCTGGGTCCAGTTCTGGAGACCCCACTGTAAGAAGGCCATGGAGCTGTGGGAGAGGGACCAGAGGAGGCCACAGAGATGCTCAGGGGCTGGAGCAGCTCTGCTATGAGGACCAACTGAGAGAGCTGGGGCTGTTCAGCCTGGACAAGAGAAGGCTCTGGGGGGACCTTACAGTGACCTTCCAGGACCTGAAGGGGCTGCAGGAAAACTGGGGAGGGACTTTTTTACAAGGGATGCAGTGATGGGATGAGGGGGAATGGTTTTAATCTGGAAGAGGGCAGATTTAGACTGGATATTGGGCAGAAATTCCTCCCTGTGAGGTGGTGAGGCCCTGGCCCAGGTTGCCCAGAGAAGCTGTGGGTGCCCCCTCCCTGGCAGTGCCCAAGGCCAGGTTGGACGGGGCTTGGAGCAGCCTGGGCTGGTGGAGGTGTCCCTGCCCATGGGGGCTGGGCTGGGGGGCTTTGGGGTCCCTTCCCACCCAAACCCCGCTGTGATTCTGTGATTCTATGAGAAGCCCCAGGTACAAATCAACACCTACGCCCTTGGGCTTCCACACCAAAGGTGCCAGCACTGAAAGCTGTGGCTACGCCTGACCTGCCTTAGGGAAGCGCCTCCACAGCCCCACCAACCCCGGGACTCTGTGCTCGCTCCACACCCACACCAGGCCCCAGCTCCAACACAGACCCCAAACAGACCCCGCTGAGCAGTGCAAGGGGCACATGGGGTGGTACAGGCAGGGGTGCAAGGGCTGGGCCCTGCCTTGCTGCACTCATGAGGAGCTGGGTCACCCCCCAGGCCAGGCACTGGGATCACCCTGGAGCCGGACACCCAAATCACCCCACCCAAACTGGAAATGTGCTGAACTGGGAGTCTTAACAGAGCTGTGCACACCCAAACTGGGAGCCATGACCCCCCCACTTCCATAACTGGAGCCACCAAGATGACCCCCAGAGCTGTCCCCAAGCTGGGACCACTGGGATCTCCCAGTGTCCTCAATGCCCCCTGCTGACACAAGACACCCCAACGTGGGGGGCACCCCCATACTGGCAGGGGGGGTGGTACAGCCCCACAGCTTGGGGTTGAAGGAATGTGCCCCCTTTCCCATTTGCACCACTCGGGCCTGCAGCTGTTCACTCTGGACCCTACTGAGGAACTGGTGTCCCCACTGCCCTCCAGCCCCACCACCCACCCCCGAGAGAGAAAGGGGCCACTGTGGTTTAACTCGTTTTATTTAGACTCATCAAGGAAACTGCAGCCCAGCTGGGCCGTGCACTTGGGGCTGAGACCCCGTAGAAACGCAGCTGTAAGTCAGGAGTGGGATGGGACAGGGGGAGCTGCAGCAGGGGCTGCCCAAGGAATGGTCACTGGTGCAAAGGAGGGTTTACGAGAGCTGCCCGCAGTCGGTAATGGTGATCTTCTTGCTGGTTTTGCCGTCTTTGGAGCCGCAGCGCTCCATGGCCTCCACCACGTTCATGCCCTCCTTGACACGGCCAAAGACAACATGCTTGCCATCCAACCTGCAGGAGAAGCATGGTCACAGCTGGCACCGGCCATCCCCAGACAGGGACCTCAGCACCAGGCCCCAGGTGCCACCCCCCGCAAGGGACCCCAACCCCTTCCTCACCACTCAGTCTTGGCAGTGCAGATGAAGAACTGGGAGCCATTTGTGTTGGGGCCAGCGTTGGCCATGGACAGGATGCCAGGGCCCGTGTGCTTCAGGATGAAGTTTTCATCAGGGAACTTCTCCCCGTAGATGGATTTGCCCCCAGTGCCGTTGTGGCGTGTGAAGTCGCCGCCCTGCAGAGAAGCGGCATTTCAGCTGACGGGTGCAGGAGCAGACCCTTGAAGCAGGCACAGCAGCCCTGCAGAGCCAGCAGGCAGAGCTGCACCCCCCCCAGATCTGCCACCACCCAACTCTGAAACCCACGTAAACGCTGTTATCTCCTCGGCCGCCCACCTCCCGGCTGCGGAAGGAGCGCCACGCACCTGGCACATGAACCCAGGAATGATTCTATGAAAGCAGGAGCCCTTGTAGCCGAATCCCTTCTCGCCAGTGCTGAGGGCACGGAAGTTTTCTGCGAAGGAAGAGGAAAACCCCTGTGAACAGCTCGGTTCGTCCAGAGTTAGGGAGACCACTGGGGTTTGGCACAGCCGCAGTGCAGGCAGTGCTGCTTTACCCACCTGCTGTCTTGGGGACCTTGTCTGCAAACAACTGCGGAAAGAGAAGAGGCTGTTAGTCAGGGTGGGTCAGACTGGCTCCCCCCCACCCCACAGGGATCCGCTCCCCTTGCTGCCCAGAGCCCAGGGATCCCCCTCCAGGAGGTAGATCCCGGCTGTGCTCAGGGCTGCAGAGCGTTCTCCACCTCCCGCTTTCAGCTGGAAACTCTGAACTAACAGACATGGCATCCAAACGAGTTTAAATATGCTGCACGTCTCAGCAGCAGGGCAGATGCGCATTCATTCCACTGGCCGGGATTAAATTAAAAACCGATTTGACTCGAAGACTCCCCAGGCGGAGCGCACGTCGCCTCCCCAGCGCTCCGGCAGGATTTCGGGCGGGCAGCAGCCATCTGCGCAGCGAG
>NW_010204280.1:0-6063 GCF_000695765.1 Mesitornis unicolor
TATTAGTTATATGCTAAAACTATTTGAATAACTTCAAGAGTAAAGCCCAACTGTAGGCTGCAAGACCACTCGGATTTAACACTCCAAAATCCACCAAACATTCTCAGAAGATCCTGCAGCCAGGATCTCAGTAACTAGTTCTGAGTAACTCCAAAGAGAGGAGGGAGGAATATCAATTAAATGGGCACCCGGATGAATTTCTGAAGTTATGGTTCATTTTCTTGTGGTTGACTTAATATAAAGCTGTTAACTCACACCAGTTGCCTCATGCCCCAGACTCACCATCTAGCTTTTTCAGCGTGGGTACCCGTTTGGTTGCTTCTTCAATCCAATTGTTCTGATCAGAGGCGTATTTCTCTTGTAGTGGATTGCCTACAAACACCAGATCCTCTAGTGATGGCAGCTCTGCCAGTCTCACAAACTCTGCTGCAACCACAAAGGTGAAAACACCAACCAGATTGTGGAACATGGAAAGGACATCTGCACCAAACCTTCCTTTCAAACTCAGTGCTAACGAAAATGACATGGGACACAACAGGACAGGAATTGCTTGGGCACATTGGTATCACATTAAAGCATTTTTTAAAAAGTCCGAGAAAGATGATTCAAAGAACAAACTCCACTGGGCTTAGAAGTTAAATTCAACATTCTAACTATTTCTACTCTCTTGCATGAGTGGATATTTAGGGATTCTGTGCGTGCCTGCAGGCTTCTCAGTGAGACTTAAAGCCCTGTAACATACAGAACTGTTTTTTACTTAGTGACTTAACTCATGCATTCACCATGCTACAGGAGAAGTTACAGAACAGGGAGGTGTGGCTTACCCCAGTCTTTCACCAAGTTATTTGACATATAAAGAACCTTCAGCTTCTTCATTACACGGATACCTCTCAGTTTCTCAATGAAGTTGTATGAGATCCACAGCTCCTCTAAAGTATCTCCAACTGCCTCCTGGAAAATGACAGGATTACTCAGGTAAGCAGAAGTGTATCTTCCTTATTCTTCAGATTCTTTCTTTACCCTACAGGTCACCTCATGTGAGAAAGTACTAAGGTGTATTGGTGCCCATTTACTTTTAAGCAGGACCCTAATTATGCACTACAAATGTTAATGAGAATTAAGAGCAAAGGATCTGAAATACATTTAGGAGGAGAGAAACCACAATATTAAGACAAGGAATAGCTGGCTGGAGTAGTTGTTCTTAAGGCACAGGGGCAGAGCAGACAAATTTGGCTGCTTGCACACTGCAAGCATACATGAAGTGAACGCAATTCAACAACTGCTTCAGAAGGGGTTTTATAGAGTATGAGGGAATTATTAATTTCAGGTGCATGTATATTTGTACCTGTCAGCCAGAAGTTACTTTCATAATTCTCTCGAAAGACAACTTTTTTAAACCAGTCATTACACACTGACTCTGCATTTCACACTTAAGAGAGACAGCATCTCTGAAGGTGGGAATGGCTTTAAAGAAAAACATTCTGTGGGAGAAACATACCGTATCTCTTGAGGAAGAAAAGGATTTCTATATCCATTAAGAAAAAGTTGACTGAAAAAACGTTCTTCTGCCCTTAATTCAATTGTAATAAAATTGATCCAATTTGTTCCTCAACATTTTTTTCCCTACCTGGTAGGACTTAGTCCTGCCACCATCTTCTCCCCTAAAGCCACATTGCTCCGGGTGCCCGTTAACATGACAAAGACAGACTCTCATGAAGTGTGTGTTCATAAAACTGCTCATATGTGTAGTAAAGAAGCATAGCCTCAGTATCTTCAAGTAGAAAATTCCTCACGCAAGAAGTCCATAGGAATTATTTCCATGTAAAGCCAGTGGAATTTAAAGGGCTTTAGAGATAGACAGCAGTTTTCGAATAAAAGTTCTGCTCATCTTTGTCAAAGATGATGAAATCTCTCTTTCTAAAATCCTTTAATGTAGTAAATTAGCCCTGAAGAATCTCCAAACATGAAGAGTGTTTAAACAAAACAAAAAAGGATAAATACTATCTGAAAATTCAGAAGCAATGTGTAAGAGGGTGAACAGATCACAGTGAAAAGAGAAAATAAATAGTTAGGCAATAATGTAAATTAAGTAAAGACTTCTGTGAACACAGTGGAGTTATCCCACATCCCAGACAGCACTCCATTTTCTTAGCAAAGAATTTTTACTAAGAGGCACATACCAATCCATTCAAGTTCTTTATGTTATTTCTCCCCAAAGACAGAATCCTCAAATTTTCTGTAATGGATAAAGGAAAGTTTTTTGTTAATAAATGTTACTTGGTTGGGGATTTTTAATAGAAGATGCTCTAAGTCAGGTAAAACATCATATTCTACTTACAAACAGACTGCCCTCTGAACAAGCTGCCTTAAGAAAGAAGAAGATGTAACAGAAACCAAACCTTCTGACCTACACAAATCACCATCAGGAATGGAGGCAGTGGACAGCTCAGAAACACAGTCATGAATACAAAGCTGCTCGTGTGTAGGTTACCTGGCTGAAATTCAGTCCAGATAAATACTGAGTAAAAATTACTACTTCACCTTGCACCCAAACTAACTGCTAGTTCACACCTCTTCTTCCCCAGGCAAAAATTGTTCCAATCTTATTTTAAGGCAGCAGTTTTGATTTCTGTAATAAAGGCAACATATCAAGCTGCCTTACGGAAGTCTGATGAGAGACATTTCAACTTAATCTAGCACCCAGACAAAACTCCTTTCCAAGTGATCTGTTCTTGCTGGGGTTTAGTGTAACACTGGTGTAACAAACACAAAGCCATCACAAAACAGCAGTCTTTCTGTAGACCTCATTTTCAGTTTTCACACAAGCTTTCTTGCAGGAGTAAATAAGCAAACTGAGTTGCAGCACGTAGCTGGGTTAACTTTGAATCTATACCTTTCATTAATGTTTTAACACTTCTTCTCAACTGCATTAAAGATGAAATACTTAAATGATCTTGTTTTGCTCTTGTATGCGCAGTGACTGAAAATACATAGCACTATAATTAATGGCAAGATCAAGGAGAGTTCCAGCCAAGTAGCAGCAAATAGTCCATAGCTGGCACATGCAGTGGCTGGAGATTACTATGGATGAAGATTCAAGGCTGATCTAGAATAGGTAGCTTTATGTTCTGGCTCAAGACGTTGGGTCATTCCACTTTGCAGAGGACTGGATTGAAACCACATCTGATAAAACAACACCTGGCAAATATTCTAAATCAGGAAGATTAATTTTCATCAAAACATCGACGTACATTAAGAATTCTTTTTCTTTTTAAACACAACAGCTTAATACATGACAACGCTCAAAAAACGAAGACTCACAATCAGTAAGTCCAAAGCCTACTAGAGCTAATACTCTTCAGAATATCCCTAAGGATCCCCATCCCCAGGGGAAAGCACAGGGATGGCCTTTTGGCCTAGCCAGCTATTCTCTCTGTAACTCACATTTAAAAACTGTGAGTTTGCACCAGCTTTTGAAATTTGTAAGAAATGAAAGAATATTTACAAATAAAAAAATGACAGATTGCTTAAAAAGCCGTGCCTTACAATGGTTTCCATTACTCTTGCTCTGAGATATTTTACATTTTCAAGGAAGGAAGATCTCCCTCCTGGAACGCTTACACTCTCTGAAACACAAAAGTAACATGCGTTGCTGTCATCTAAAACATCTTCCTCACATGTACAGATAAAGGGCTGTGATCCTTTACACACAATTATCTACTTGACAGAACTGCAATATCAGGTATATAAATTAATAGTCATATTTTCTAACTGAAAAGAGTGCAGATGCTTAAAAAGATTTCTCCGCTTCCTCTCTGCAATAAGCAAAAGCAAGTATGTAATAATTAGTGGCTTGCTTGTCATAGCTGTAAGCACTGCCTGCTTTCTCTTTCAAAGAAGCCAGCAGAGATGGTGAGTTCCTCGTATTCTGGACCTTTAAGAGACAGACCGCGTAGTTGTAGTTTGCCTGCCTTTAGGATCAAATATTTGGTACAGACTGGATGTTTTGATTCTACATTTATTAATATAAATATTGAAGATGCTTTAAAGGCTTTTAATGTTCTATCCCAGTAAAACTTATCACAGAATACTAGGAGTTGGAAGGGACCTTGAAAGATCATCTAGTCCAACCCCCCTGCCAGAGCAGGATCACCTGGACCAGGGTTTTCATTAGTTTCACTTTTATATATAATTGGTTTTTGCTTGTGATCGAGTTACTCAAATTGAAATACTACAGTAATTTGGAAAGACTACTGGAATATTTTTTTCCCCAATTAGTACTTGCAAATTTTTTGAAGTCTAATATATTATGAAAACAAGTAAGTTCATGAAGCTACTTGACAGCCCCATAGGTATGTAGTTGAAGAGGATGGGATTCCACGTTCCTTGCCTGGCAATCTGATCAGGACAAAAAAGCCTGGAAGCTCCAGCCCAAAACCTGCAGCTCTTTGCCAGCCTCACGCCATAGAGTCAAAGTCTTGAGGGCAGACCATTAAGACTTCTGTCCCAAAGTCAGTAACCAATGAGTTTCAAGGCTTCATAGACAGCTGCCCAAGGACTAGAAGTTCAGTCCCGCTTTTAGAGAGATGGCACATGCCTTTCAAGTCCAAACAAAATCAAACCAAGCACATCCAGTCCTCTGCAAAGTCCAATGACATTTTTCCATCCAGGCCTACAACACTCCAAGCTCACTACATCCAATGTCACAATTACAGAGTTGTTGAGCAGCAGACTGTCTCCATCACGGGCATGGAAATGGGTCATTAAATCACTCTAGAACTGATGAGGTGTTGCGTATCACAACTAGGTGCACTGGAGGGTACAAAGGTACTTTCTGAATGGATTTTTTTGTTTTTGTTAAACCCGCACAGTGAGACAACTGCCAAGGCTAGTGCAGGAATACACACTTTAATACTTCATTACTGCTAAACATGCATTCTCCAGTAAGACTCATAATTTGGAAGCTCACTCGTCATTTTCTAAGAGGAAGGAATTCCAAAGAATAGGCGTAAACCTAGACACATATAACAAATTACAGTATATGTGCTACCCAAGCAACTAGAAAACAAACAATTGATCACTGGCTTGTCACTTACTTAGGTTGCTCAAGTTGGCGATTCTTTCAATGCAGTTTGTAGACAGCGACAGTTTCCTTTAAAAGGAAGAATAATCAATTCACAGTATACAAGCGATCACTGTATCAGAGGAGCTCCACATCCAAACACCACTGCATTAGAAATAATTGTCTGTTCTCATCTCATTAGATGGTGAATTAACTTGATGTGTAAACAGACGTAAAATATCCTCAACCCATCAAGGCTTCTGCAATTTTGTTTAGCTCCAGAGAAAGTATCATGACCTACACCAGATTATCTTTTTATGCCTAGCCTTATCAAAGACATAGACATTTATTTCTGAAATGGCTCTAATCTGTTTCTGAAAGTCCTGCTAAGCCTCCATGTTTTTGGCATGCATTGTGGAATTGATCATAAATGCACCAGTTAGCTGACAGAATCCAGACAGGGACCTGTAATTATATACTGATAAACAATTAATCTGGGGACAAACATCAGTACAGATTCTACCCTAAAATCTTCTCCATTAAGTGACAGGGATCTTTGAATTAAAAAGAAGAACTGTGTGTGGAAAGAGAAGCTCAGCTGAGAAAAAAGAAGAGAAAGCTGCTGCTTTGGAGGCCACTTAAAGATAGAAAATACATATTTGCACAGTAGACAGCAGAAACACTGAAAATTAATACAAAGAGAAGAGGATATTTGGGTTCTAGTTTGTCTTTAACTGAACTTACTCGCAGTTAACAAGCGTGGAGAGAGATTCATCCATCTTCTCTACAGGAGGAATCTGACCGTACAGTTTTACCTCCTTTGCCTCTGAAGCTTTCTGGCCATTTTTTTCTTCCTAAAGAAAAGAGAAGGTGAAGGAGAGGCTCACTGCTATGTGCAATTACTAAAAATTACTATGCTAAAAATTACTATGAAAGTAATCACTATAGATAATCTCAAATATAAAAGGTACCACTGAAAAGAGAGGGCATTTTGAATGCTG
>NW_010204280.1:6084-10815 GCF_000695765.1 Mesitornis unicolor
CATGAGAGGAGAACGCAACCTTATTTTCAAGATATCAAAAGAACTTACACATGACATATGCTTTTTAAATAAAGTTTTGTTACACTTGAGCAATTTAATTAAGGGGTCCTCTGCCATAAGGAAATGGAGAATAGATGGCAGTTTAAAATTCGGAATGAAGGTACTTCCATGGATACTGACATAGGGGAGCCTCAACCAGGACAAATCAGGAGCAGAAGCAGATTCTTAAAAGCTCTGACAGAAAAATCTCCTTCCCACTTCACTCAGAGAACTCACGTCTAACTCACAACACAAACTGAACACAGGAGAGTGGGCTTTGTGAATCTGTTGAGGTTCTCCACCAAAGTTAAGAATCTAAAAAAAATTACATTTCTAATTAGCCATTAAAAAAGAGCAGGGGAAGATTTCACACTTTAGAGAATACAACAAAAGACTAATTCCCTGTTTACAACCTAGGTTGATAATTTTCTAGATTAAATACTTTATAAGAGCTTTAGAAAAATGGCTACAACTTCAGCATTTGGGTGTACTGAAACACATAGTCTATGAAATCTTTTAAAATTCAGGAGTTATGGTAATTATTGACTAAACACTTGGAACAAGTATCTCTTTAGGTAGCAGCACCAGCTTTGACAGCTGCCTCCCTGACAGCACAAAGGGAGCATTTTGTCCATTCCCTCACTGTTCAGCGGGAGGACTGGAGGTCCATTAACAAAGGAGAAATCTACTCGGCGCTTTCAAAACAAGGACTCTTGTTTTCTCCTCTAGTTTTATGCAGCTACTGAAAAGTGAGATAGCTGAAGTCTGGCCTGGTTTATATGGCTACTTTGTCATGAAATGAATTGCAACCCAGAAGTCTTTAGGAATCTCACAGCAGAAGATCAGGTTTTGATAACATTATTGTCTCCCTTATGTACCTAAAATACATCAGGCAACTTAATTTAAGAAAAAAAATCACCATGTTGCCATGTGCATTTACTTACATTCCAGTTTCTGTCCAAATTCACTATTTTCACTTATAATTAGTGATTTAACAGATAAGCATGTCAGAGGTTTTGCTAGAATAAGGTGAATGAGCTCAAACTAAGTCACTATGCAAGCGTGACACTTCCATTTTCTAAGAGCACCACCAGTTTATAATCCATCAGTTTGTACCAACAAATAAAAATACTTTTTTTTTCCTTAAAAACACAAAAGGGAGAGAACTTCCAACACAGAAAGTGGCCAGCAACAGTGAGAAACCACAGGAAAAACTGATACTTTTTTAAGGTCAGGTTATGTGTTCGCAAAGTTAAAGTTGCTTTGATTTAACTAATGTCACCCTGTCTGCAGGGCATTAGGTGAACCCTTATATCAAAGGGAAGGAAAACATCCGGAATGCGACACCACCACCAGATCCAATTTTACAAGTCACATGGACCCACATTAGGAGTCGTAAAAGGAAGATTTAGACACACCCCCAGTAACATGGACAGAAAAGCAAATTCAGCATTTAATGCCTAACATTTATCAAAACTCACTGACACAGGTCTATGATCTCTAAAAGACATGTGACAGAGGAGCAAATGGAATAGAAATCTTTCATAGGAAACATGGAGTTGAGACTTTGGAGGGCAGAAAGAGGGAAGAAAAGCAAATTCTCACTGGTTTTACCAGACTGGGAACCTGACCCCAGAGGATCCTATATCATCATGTGAAATCACATCTGCATCCTTGCCAACAAATTTCTTTCTAGAAGGCTCCAGGAGCAGGTCAATCACTGCCCCAGATGACTGTCTGTACTAACACAGTACTCTAAGAAGAAAAACAAACAAGAAACTCATTCTGAGTTAAGCTTTGCGTGATATGGGGGATCATCTATTAAAAGACAGTAGTAGAAGATTTGCTGACCTCAGTACAGTGAGAATTTCGTACTTGTTTATTCTGTGGGAAGGGTTACACTCAGGTAAAATGAACAGAGTGTAATTAAAACATAAGACATCCCCAACTTTAAATCTCTTTGTAGCCTCAGGCCTTCTATCAATGCACATTCAGCAGAACCAGGCAGGAGAGCAACACTCATCTTTACCAGCCATATCAATGTAACAAGAACATACAGGAAGGCCAATAGAATGCATTATACTTCAATAATAATAATAAAACTTTTACACTGTCAAACTTCTTATAGCAGATGTTTCATGCAAACGTATTTCTTACAGTAAGTTTGAAAAAGAAATTGAGCTGAACACAGTCAAAACGCGTGCCACGGAGTACTGCAAAGCTGCTAGATATTGCTCTGGAACTTACCCATTTGGCTAGAGCTTCTTTGATAGTTGTTGCTTTTGCCTAAAAATGAAACAAATTGAAATGAATATTCATTGCGAATTTTTAGTTGGCTTGTTCACTGCAAACCCATCTCCTCTCCCTTCTCTCTCCCTTGACCAGGGGCTTGTCTACCCCCTTCTACCACTTTCCTGTATTATCTTCCTCCAGCTGAGTTGAAGAAGCTGGAACCCCACAGTGTCTCGTAATTTTATTTTCTGGGGTACTTGGTAGCATTTTCAGAAGCAATCAATTGGCTACATGTGAGGACGTTACCTTCCTGATCTTACTCTCTGCCCTGCGTGGAGCATGAGTTTGGGACACTGCTTTGTCAGCTTTGATGGTGAAATTCAATTCAATTCAAAACCAGAAGAAGTTACGGCACTGAAAAATGTGGTCTAATGCTCTTAAAAGCCCACACTTTCTATCACTGTGCTTAGCAACTTCCTGTCTGAAAGCAAATCTGTGAGCAGACAGAATGATACAGCCTCTTAAGATTCACCGACGAAAAGAAGATACATCTTGCCAAAAATCAAGAGCAATCTGGATTGTTTATATGTTTTCCTCCAATCATTTTATGTCGAGTCACATCATGTGATGTGAAAACATGCATTATTCAGTTAGGAAACATCTGAGAGCTGCTGTACAAGGCTTCCCAAGGATTGACCCACTGGCCAACTTTCTGTTGTCACTAACTCCAACTTTTCTGCCTCTCATCAGAGTCTTACCAAAACCACGTGATGATATCCCAAACAGTAGTGTACAGTGAAACTCTGATACAACCTAAACATTAAGCTTATTCCAAGATATCTTTCAGATTAACAAGGTTCCAGAGATCAGTCTCTCACAAAAACTGACCAACGGCTGACCTTCTACCAAAACAAGAGGACTCTAGTTCGGGCATCTCTGTTGCTTTTCTGTGTAGCACTACCGTAAGTGCATAGAAGCAGCCTTTCAGGTTATCAGATATATATATAAAGACAGTAAAAGTTAAAACCAACAAACTAACTTCCACCCAGAATCTCTTACAGACAATCAAGTTGGTCACAGAGCTTTAGTGCTGGGTACTTTAGACCCCTGGAAACTCTGGACCCAGAGGTGAAAGACAACACAACAGCTAAGGCAGCTGGATGCAAAAGCAGACACTGAACACTCAGCAACAGTCTAAGACCCAGCAATACCACGGAGCCTGAGCATGCATGTCAAATATGAAGATATACCTTCATTTAGACATATACTGCTGAGCAGATGTTCCAGTTGCTTCTGCCCACTGATGGGCATTCATTTGAACCCTGTCTATACCATGTCAAACCTACTCTAGGTGTAAGTGACCTGGCAAACTCATGGCATGGCAGGATCTCCTCTTGTCTGCTGCAGACAAAAAGGACAGAGGAGTGTGACCTCCTCCTGCTCAGAAAGTCACGACCCTAGTTCCCACTCCAACAGCCTCATGAAACCTGATTAACAGCTAACAGTGCAAGCAAAACCAGCTGGCTTCCAGATAATCTGGGGTTTTTTTGGACAGGAACTTCACTGCATTTTTCAGAATTATGGTAGCAAATTATTACTGCGTTTGGGAACATTACCTCGATCATTCATGTTGAAGACAGAAATGGATTTATATGACCAATGCCTGCTTCCATTTCAGACTCACACCTAAAACCGGATTAGACTTCGAAGCTAATGATCCACATGAGCACAAGGAGCAGCTTCTTCCCTGTCCCCTGCTGACTTGTTTCTCCCATTGTAACATCTGATTTGGTGGAAATCCAAAAATCAGCATAGTGGGTTATCAAGAGAATATGCACCAGGGATTTTGTTTTGTTCTTTGGAGTGCACTTGAAGTTTCTATAGGTAAATCACAGCATCTTCTGCCAAGGGAGGTTACTTAAGGGGAACCTTCCTCCAAGAAGCTCATTTTCAGGGTTCCTCTACCCGCATGTTGAACAATTTCCTACAGGAATTTAGACTAAATGAAGTCATATTACTTAAAACATTTGAAATACCAAGCGATCTATAGCTGAAATTGTCACCCTGACAAGACACCATCAACATGGCAGGAAAAACATTACACCTTAAAGGGAAAAAAAACCCACCCCTGTACATATAAAAGTTGTAACAAAAGATTTTTATTTTTTTAAAAAAACAAAGGCTGCTGCACACAGAATACTTACAAAAATCAGACCCCCAAGAACGAGTGAAACAGTGACACTTTGCCTTCATTTCCAAACATTTATTTGTATGTTGAATAGAGCAAATCAGAACTGCACAGCAACAGATACCAGGCTAATCGCTATAGTAATCGCAGATGCTGCTGCCTTAGAAACACGTAACTAACTATAGGATGGCACCCCAGACTCCCCACTACTTTGGTCTATCCCTGAAATCCCCCTTTCCGAGGCACAGGAACAGGCCACAACTGCCCCGCCT
>NW_010204281.1:0-1090 GCF_000695765.1 Mesitornis unicolor
ATCAATTATATGGAGTATGAGATACCTTACCCATCAATTACATGGAATATGAGATACCTTACCTGTCTATTATATGGAGTATGAGATACCTTACACATCTATTATACAGAGTATATGATACCTTACCTGTCTATTATATGGAGTATATGATACCTCACCCATCTATGATATGGAATATATGATACCTATGGAATATGAGATACCTTACCTGTCTATTATATGGAGTATGAGATACCTTACACATCTATTATATAGAGTATATGATACCTTACCTGTCTATTATATGGAGTATATGATACCTCACCCATCTATTATATGGACTATATGATACCTTACACAACTATTATATGCAGTATATGATACCTTACCCACCAATTATAGGGAGTATATGATACCTTACCCATCAATTATATGGAGTATATGATACCTTACACATCAATTATATGGAGTATGAGATACCTTACCTGTCTATTATATGGAGTATGAGATACCTTACACCTCTATTATATGGAGTATATGATACCTCACCCATCTATTATATGGAGTATATGATACCTTACACCTCTATTATATGGAGTATATGATACCTTACCCATCAATTATATGGAGTATGAGATACCTTACCCATCAATTACATGGAATATGAGATACCTTACCTGTCTATTATATGGAGTATGAGATACCTTACACATCTATTATATAGAGTATATGATACCTTACCTGTCTATTATATGGAGTATATGATACCTTACACATGAATTATATGGAGAATATGATACCTTACACATCGCACCTCGAGTGCTGTGTTCAGTTGTGGGCCCCTCACTACAAGAAGGATGTGGAGATTGTGGAGCGTGTTCAGAGCAGAGCCACAAGGATGGGGAGGGCTCTGGAGACAAGCCTGACCTTACATGTCTACTATATGGAGTATGAGATACATTACATATCTTATATGAAATTATTATTATTAATTTTTTTGTAATGACAAATTTACCTAGTAAGGATACACCAGGCAAGGTGACAGCACGTGTGAATAACCCAACGACCCTTTTCAAACTCGCATTTAACAGAAAACGCCTCAGGAGGACGT
>NW_010204282.1:0-565 GCF_000695765.1 Mesitornis unicolor
TAAAAATCAGAGTTTAGACCCTAACAACGTGAGTTTAGGAAAAAATGGGAGTTTTGACCCTAAAAATGGGCGTTTGGGTCCTAAAAATGGGAGTTTTGGCCCTAAAAATAAGCACTTGTGCCATAAAATGGGAGTTTGGGCCCTCACAATGGGCGTTTTGGTCGTAAAAGGAGAGTTTGGGTCCTACAATGGCAGTTTGGGCCATAAAAATGAGATTTTGTGCCTTAAAAAAATCATAGTTTTGACTGTAAAATGGAATGTTTGGTTTGTGGCGCAAGAGCTTGACAGTTTCCATTTGAGAGACGACTCTGAACATCAGCCAAGAAATTTAGGAGCGAACATCGACTAACTAGCGAAGCACGGAATGTCAGAGCCCAAGGATTTGTTGGGCTACAGAAGCAATTCCCATGGAAAGTGAAACCCAGCAACAGCTTTCAGTCGTAGCCTGTTTCCTGTGCATGTTGGTGTCGAACTTTTGCCATTTTGGAGCCAGGCTCCGAGCAGCTACCAAAAAAGCCTGGAGGCAAATGTTGGCTTCCCAGGGAAGCAAAGAAGCCCAGAACCC
>NW_010204283.1:0-21875 GCF_000695765.1 Mesitornis unicolor
TATAGATATAGATATAGATATAGATACAGATTTTTAATGTTATCTACATTTGGATAGAACTGATAAATACCTAATAATAGCTGCTTAATAAACCTAACTGCTAATGAAAATCACAGCCATTTCTCCTCCTCCATCTGCATTTTGAATGTTCTTGAAAATCTGATGTCAGAAATCCCGCTGCAAAGAGCTCATGAGACCATAACCTCCAGAAATGCCCCAAAATACATCTTTTGTAACTACAAAGCAGCAGATTGACAGACTGCTTGGTGGTATGAGCTCACTTCTCATGCAAAGTCCTTCAGGGGGCCAGAATGTAAACCTCTGCTTGGTCTAAAATTCGTGCTATCTACACCTAATACAAAAATAAACAGGCCGCGTTGGTGGTGGATGGGAAGGTGACAATCCTGTGGTAAAGAACTGAGCCCTCTGATGGCCAGGAGGACCAATAGATAAATCAACGCACACACTTCATAAACCGTTACAGTGCTTCAAAGCATCATCCCTGCTCTGGTTGGGTTTGGTTGTTGTTTTTAAGGAAGAAAATTGCTTTCTTGTCTCTCAGTGTCCGTGCAGGACCTTTTGGCGGCGTAGGCAATACTGAATGCTGTCAGACATCAGGGATGTGACTGGACTCATGTTCTGCTGTGTAGGAGATGCCAGGCACCACCTTCACCAGCCCTGTCAGCGTCCCCGACACAGCCCCAGCCACTAGGACTTTGGTTGCCCCCTCTGCAAAGCCAGTATCATCCCTCTGCATGCAGTTCCTTATACGTTTTATCATCTGTCAAGGTGAAAACCACTACATCACATTAATGTCTGTTTTTTCATTTACATTAAGGCAGGCTAGGGGGTGTGACTCAGCCATAAATTTGGAAGAAATTATTATATAAACCAGCAGTAAAAAGGGATTTGTGTTAAGGATGATCAGGTCTGAGCACTGCACTGATTTTTATCCTGTTTCTTCCTCTGCCTATGAGCTGGAGGAGGAGGAAGAAGCACAGCAAATAATTTATGCTCTGTTATTAAACATTTTACTTAGCCACCTCTTGAATGTCTGGGGCTTTCCAGTCTGCTGGCCATAATATATACCCCAGCATCTCCAGCTGGAAACATCCAAAGATGAATTAAATATGAGCTGAGCGATTTTAAGTGGTGCTCTGAGACTTTGTTTCAGGGGAGTGTTATTTTAAAGGAAGCAGCTTGCTAGGTGTCCAGGCCAGGAAGGTAAAGAACATGGAAACCGGTGAGGAGTTTGATGAACAGTTTCAGTGAGGCATTAAAAACTTCAAACTACCAGGGCAAGAGCGGTGCTTTGGTTTTGGATTTTAAGCCAGTCATTAGACTGCACCTGAGCCTCCCATAATATTTACCAGTCATCCCTAGTATGGTTTAAATCATAAGTAAAAGATAAAGGCAATGGAGAAAAAAGCCTATTTGGGATACACACCTAAGGGATGCAGCATGTTTAGGTTCCTGCATGGAGGAAGCCAACTTTGCCAGGGACTTTGAACGTCCTGATTGAAATCATATCTTTTTCATTTACTTTCCTTTATGAAGAACAACTTGCTCCCCACACACACACTCTGTGTCCCATGAAAATCAAATGGAGATGACCTAAAAATACTTAAAAGGATTTGCATCCCAAAGACAAGAAAAGTTTAGAGTCAGCTCAACCTGCCAGGCTCATTTGCTCACATTCAGTGAAGACAGCTGTGAATTTCAAGAGAAATTTATACTGGTTGGTTAGTTAAGACAGAAGCCAGAGAAGGTCCATGTTTTGTGGACTAAAACAACTGCAAGCCAGCATTTATAGGGAAGGAAATGACCATAAATGCTACAGAAACAAGTTGTTTATAAAAATAGCAGTTGAAAAAATACATCCTTTAGGTTTCATCTTTTCATGCTTACAGGCATTTGATACTAAAGATTTCCATCACTCACTAACTCTTTTCACCAGGTAAAAAAAAATCTTGTCAAATAGGCAATAAGACCAGCCTTTTAAACCCACACGCATCAGCACACAGGCTCAGACTGAGGAGATCCATCAGTTTTGCAGTCAAATAAATGAATCCTCCTATGTGAGCTGGGAACACGACTCCCTATCACAGGAGCACAGAGGTGTCCGCAGACTTTCAGAAACCCTCAATCCTTTCTTTCTCCACAAATAGAGATTTATTTCCCATTGCTATGTGGCTGTCAGGTCATCCTTCTTCCCAAGAGACTCCTCAGGCAGTCCAGCCTCTCCCCGCTTGCTGTAGATGAATATGACCGCATGAGAGAATGTTCTGGAATCTACTTTCTTCCAAAGCCATGGGAAAACTTCTGCAATGTCTCTCCCTCTTAATAGGGCATTTTTCACCAGTACCAACAGCCTAAGGAAGCTGTAAGGTGACAACGGACACTTCTCATATCCAACAGCCTTTTCATTGAGCAATGACGAGCTCCAGAGCTCTTTTATTCTCGGCATGGGTCTTATCTCTTGACCCCTGGTATGCATTTCTGATACCTGAGCTTTTTGATTGTTTTCTTCATCCTGATCTCTATGGGTTTGTCTCTGTCTCTCAGAACACCCTGCAGGGCTACCATCTTGGCCAGCTAGGAATAGAAAAAGCTGTTTTCAAAGTACCTGGAAAAAATACAAGTATTTCTGGGATGTGGGTGTCTTTGACCTGTGCCTGGGCCCTTTGTGTTTATCTGACAAGTCACCATAAAGGAAGGAAAGCAGAACCAAGAATAAGCTTGAAAAGTTGTTGTGTAGCAGGCACTCCACATCTCAAAGTCTTACACAAAAGTTGGTGTCATCTATGAATGTGGACAGGGTGCAGCAGTATCTTGGCCAAGGGTATCAGGAAGCAGGAGCAAATTTCCAAATAACTCCTCCATCTTCTAATCTATCCAAATTCATTGCCTACAAAAAGGATTAAAGGACTTCCTAGGTTCTCTTAGATCTAATTTATGTTGCCAGTTACTTATCTCCTGTTTTCAAAATAAATAGAAAATGGCAAGGACAGGATTTATCACAGTTTAAAAAACATAAAATAGAAAGAAAAAAGAAAGAAAAAAAATAAATAGGCAGAGTATTGGTCCAATTACTCCAGGTCCCTATAGGGGGTTTCTGTCATCTGTCTCTATAATCAGATTTATTTCTAAATACAGAAAATAGAATAGCAGCTACAGAGCTCAAAACTATGTCATGTTGTCTGTACAGGAGGGAATGTGGAATTAATTGAGATAAGGCGACAAAGATTTTGTGGAGGAAAAATGAAAAGGGGGATGGGGAAAGACTGATTCGTATATTGTCTTGTCCTAATTGGATCCTGTATGCTCACACAGCAGTACTGCAGGTGTGTAGGATCATCAAAATCCAAAGTTCTTTGGTCAATTTTGCTATCACAAGTGGCATGTACCTCCAGCAGAGTCCTCTTTGGTCACTGGAGATGTAATATGTAATCTTTACTTTATTTTTTTCCTTTTCCAACCAGAAACAAACATTTCTTCCTTCAATGCACTGTCACTAACACAGCCTCAGAAGATGCTATTACATCGACTTCAGGGAATTAGCATCAATCAGCACCATCTCTTTTCCCTCCAGCTATAATTTATTTAGCATTTTATTATCCAGCAGGGCTCTACCCTGGCAAGGCTTGCCACTGATGTGAGATGTGGGAGACGACAGAGACACAAGAAGACTATAAGCACATTTTGTCGACTTCATCTAAAACATAGTAGAAAAAGCACAGGCTGCGAAGCTGACTTGCCAGCTTAGAAAGACTTTTAAAAAGCTGATAGGTAAGGTTTGTTGGGTTTTTTTTTTCAAGCATAATTGCAATGCTGGGAGCCCAAGGAGGGTGATGGCAAGGAAAGCCAGCAATGAATTGGTCCTGCTGTCAGTGGCGTAAGCTGATAGGTAAGGTTTGTTGGGTTTTTATTTCAAGCGTAATTGCAATGCTGGGAGCCCAAGGAAGGTGATGGCAAGGAAAACCAGCAATGAATTGGTCCTGCTGTCAGTGGCGTTAGGTGATGGACTGGTTATGTTCAATTGGAAGGAGCAGATCTGCCAGTTTCCTGAAGAACTGGTCCTAAATCAGCAGGATAAAACTGTTATAAACTGGGAATCAACTTTTTGCCACAGGAGATACCTAGTGCATGAAGTAAAGTCTTGAATACTTGAAAAAGGTGAGCAGCCAGTTAATTCATGCTTAGAGAAACAACCAGTGTGTGCAGTCATACCCTGCTCATCTATGTTTTATATCAAAAGGTATATGTAAGCAGAACCCAGGCCAGGAATGACAGGACCCTTCCCTAGCCCAGGGCCAGGTTTGTTTGCACTTATTTAATTTAGATCAAGTATTCCTATTTATAACTTAAATTTACCGCTCAGATTTCCATTCCAAAAGAGCTGGATAGGAAACAACCCCGAGCTCATCTAAGACAAGGGGTGCTCATTGAACTGAAAACCTCAGGGATATTTCCAGATGACACTGTGGCAAGCATGCCTTTCACAGAAGGTGCAGATGTAAGCAGGTTTTTCTATTAAAATGTCTTTTTACGCAGCATATGCCATGTCGCTTGGCCTTATGGAGTAAGGAGCACAGCCCTATGGCTGTCAGAGGTTGAGTCGCATGAACTGACTCGCTTTGCTCAGAAAGACGATGTTCCCGTTGACCTCAATCGATGCACGAGAAACATTGAAGGCCAACACCAGTAATTTTTGTACCGGGAAGACAAACAGTCATCCTGCATATGTTTTACAAATCTATGGGAAAGCAAAGCATGCCTTTCCTTCACAGGCAGCACCTTAACAACGTTCACTAACCAGGATCCTTTCTGTGATGCGTTATTAATTGTACAATAGTGTTGATTCTTATTTTGTTTTAAATTTTACTACTGTGGAATTGCATTTCAAGCCAGTGACACGGGGTAGTCAAGGAAACAAATCTTTGTAAGACCTTTGCAAGTACAAGGGTGAATATGATATTAAGAGTAAATCATTCTTCAAGTGAAATGTCATCGAGCAGGAGATCAAAATCCTGTACAAACCATTACAGCCCCAAAATTTTATCTTTATTAATGTTATACTATCTGGAAATCAAGAAGGAAAATCAGATTCTGCTGCAGGTCATTTTTTAGTCAGTTACAAGCATTGTTTATTAAAAAGTATAAATTCTGTAATTTAACTCTGATGGACAAATTCGGTCAGGTCAGTAATTTAGACTTGAGAAAATAAATAATTTATCAGAGAAAAAGATGTTTTTTACTTCCATAGCTCTGTTTCTCAGAATAAATCTTTTAAAGCATTACAGACACGGGATGCACTGGTAGCACACCATACATCCAAATATCCAGCTCCTCTGATCTAGCATAAAGAAAGAAGAAAATGCCAAGCTTGAACACCCCACTATGAATTATAGTCCTGTATTTTTCTTCTAGTAAAAGGTCCACAGCAATCAGAGAAAAGTATTAAAAAAAATAAACCACTATATGCCTAAACTCTGACCTCTTCCTTTTGCAACTCTCTTAGTAGAGAGGCAAAGTGGATTATTAACAATTTCAGCTGACAAATAAACCTCTTCCCTGACAAATTCCCTTGTTGCTTTGTCTTTCCCTTCATTTGTCTCCCTGAAATCCATCCCAAACTCTAAATAACTTCTTCTTCTCAATCAAGCCAGGTTTTTTAACCCTTTATGTCTTGAAATCCCCTCGGTCCTGGACTTACATCTTGGAAACAACTGACCAGGCATGAACAGGAGAGTCAGAGTGTCTCAGTATTTTCCCATTTTTCTCTTCTGTTCTTAGCTATTTCTTGGCTTTGTTTTCTCTCTGATAGCCTTACTCAATTCTGCATCCTCAAAATGGTAAGGAACAGGTAAAGCCAGTGGACACTCCTGACCAGTAGTACCTTCTCCTTCTCTATGAAGGCACATCTGAAGGAGATCTCTGGTCATGTTGCATGCAGATTGCACTATCTACTGCATAAATCTTCCAGATTTTCTTAAAACCACTTTCCTCCAAGTCATATTTCCAGTCTTGTTGCCTTTATACACTTCTTAATTACTGCAGAAGTTATGTATGGAAAAATACATCTCTTATTCTGGAAAATGATTAATGTCCCAAACATTCACAATGTGACTACAGACTTTTTCAATGAGCTTAAATTAACTAAATTCATACTTTTGACTACTCTTCCCCAATGTACCATAGAATAATCTGGCATGAGAAGGATTAGAAAAGACTTGATTTAATTATATGCTCTGTCTGAGCAAATACAATTCAATTAAGGAAGATGTGATTATTAAATCTAAAATGCATTAGCATGCATCAATCAGCTGCATGAGCTTTAAATTAATAAATAGTTCTTTTACAGTTACTCAACTACTAGACAGAGAATCAGAATTAAAACCCCTAATAAAATTAGCCCAAGTCTCTCAATGCAGTTTTTAAAGCATAATTTACTGAATGGGTGTTCATGTGCCAGCTGTAGGCAGCTCAATGAAGTTTGTTCTAATGCCGGGTGATGTTAAAGTAGTAACCGAATCTGTTTTGTCACAAAATGCAGTGTTCTGTGTTTCAGGACTAATTGAAGAGAACACAGTCCAATACATTGGGATGGTTTTTGTCTCAAATGACCTGATACTTTTAGGTTTCTTTCAAAACTTCTACACTTTCCTGTTTAAATATTTTAGCAATTATTTTTTTTTTCAAATTTCTAGTGTGGATATGGAGAGGTATCAGAGAATGCAGTGCATAGATAGACAAAAGATTTCAAATAAAGTAAAACTCTAATATCTATACAAGTTGCCAGGAAAGCAGATTAAAGACTATCAGAGATGTCTAACTTTTAAATTATTAAATCTATCTTACCAAGATAGATTTAATTCTTTCAAATAGGGTGCAGCCATTTGATACCCAACGCAAGAGGCTAATGAAAGGTGTCTCAATGAGGAACTCAGTTTTGCTAGGTCTCCTAAAACAACCTGGTAAGAAAATGTAGTGAGTGTAAAATATGGCCGTATCAACCTGCTGTGTGAAGATTCCCTCAAGCTCTCTGGGTTTCTGGGGTTGGCATGAGGAGACAGCGAAGTCAGCAAAACCTGGAGCCACCCCAGGAGTGGCAGTGCCTCTGTCCTTGGGATGAGCCCACCCTGTAAGCAGGAGAGACCCCTGCGCTGGGGGCTGCCAGCAGGTCAAAGGAAACAGAACTTTTCTCTCCTCAGTCTGAACATCTTTGCTTAATCACGCCTTTTTGGTTTTTACAGTTGTATTTCTTTCTAGAGTGCACTGGGGAGGGAAATGAAGTCACAGGATCACTTGGTTGGAAAAGACCTTTAAGATCATCAAGTCCAACCAGCCTGTCCAGCACTAAACCATGTCTGAGCATCTCATCTCCTCATCTTTTAAATCCTTCCAGGGATGGGGACTCCACCACTGCCCTGGGCAGCCCCTTCCAGTGCTTCACCACTCTTTCTGTAAATTTTTCCTCAGATCCAACCTAACCCTCCCCTGGCGCAATTGGAGCTCTGAAGGGATCCGCACCCCAACACGTCCCCGCTGCTCCCCCTCACCCACAGCCCCCATTTTCAGGAGCTGCAGAGGGGATCAGGTCTCCCCTCAGCTCCTCTTCTCCACTTGAACCCCCCAGCTCCCTCATTGCTCCCCAGCATTCGGCTGCTCCAGACCCCTCCCCAGCCCCCTTGCCCTTCTCTGCCCACGCTCCAGCCCCTCAATGTCCTTCTGGGAGCCAGAGGCCCTGATAGTTTGTAAGCCTGCTCTGCTCCTCTGTGAATTTTTGCATTATTATATTAAAGTATCTACATCTCAGGGTTCCCAGTTACAGTGACACAGGAGCTCAGTAAATATAACATCACAGGGAGAAAATTCATTCGAGCAGGGCTTATTTTACTCCATGATAACACACATAATTGGCTTTATCTGCTGCAATGAGATTTTGATAAACCCTCACTACATGGTCTTGCCCAGCTTTCCATTGCTGAACTTCCAGGAATTTCTCTTCTGGGTAATTACCAGAAATGCAAAATAAAGAGTATCATATATTCCATGAGGAAGAAGTAATACAAGCCAGAAACCTTTTTCGAAGAGAGTGCTGAAGGAGCATAGATCTGCCTGCTTCTTCCAACATTTTAACTACATATACTCTTCCTTAAGCTGATTTAACACAATTCTAAAAGCTCAGAGATTAGAATGAAGAATATTATTGGTATTTTCCCCACAGGAGCTAATGCCAGCAAGCTTTGTTGACTCCAAAAAAGGAGTTCAGCACTAGGCCGCTGAAAGTCAGGAGCCATCCATTTAATTCCTGCTCAGGGAGCCTTCCTGCAAGTAAAACAAGATAAAAAGGAGGATGTCCAGGAAAATAACTACTAACTCGTCAATGTGGCTTGAGGTGGGGAATTTGGGCTCTGTGGAATACTGATCCCTTTGCTATGAGGAACAGAAGTTGTTTGGTGTAGCTGTACTCTGCTAAAACACATAGGAAAATATCATCTGTGGAAGTGGTGAGCTATACCGGCCAGGCTTTAACCTAAATAACAAAAACAAGAATTGGAAGGGGAAAAAATAAGTGATCTCATTTGCCATAAAATCAAGATGTCAAGGATAAAACTGATGCAGTCACCAAGAGGTGACTTGATCATCTTGTTTGGGATAGATCCAGTGGATTGCAGAGCTTGGGAAGGGCATTCTGTATGGCACCTGGCTTCTCTAAATAGTCTTGAATATTCCTGAATTATTAATAGAAGGCAGAAGTGGATCACAAGCTGGTCTGTACCTGCTACAGACCATCACACTGCAATGAGTTGTGCAGTATCTCCACAAACAGCTATTTCTAGCACATGGGAGGAAAAAATGCTGTCACTTTTACCTTCCATGACCTATTCTGATGGTCACACACAGCCAGTACAGAGCTCTCTAGAAGTAGTTAAAAAATATTATTAAAAAATATAACAGCAATTTCCTGATTGTGAAAATACTGCATTAAACTTGAAGGACTTCTATCTTCTCCTTCATAATGATAAATGCAAGGACTCATCTTTGAACTAAAATGAGTCGTAGCTTAAGGGTGAGAGATCATGAATTTATTATGTTTGATATCTGTACACAGAATAAAATCCAAGCCAATGATTCATTCATTTAATGCAATAAAAGAGAGTGAATCTTGCAAAACTGGTAATTATTTTGAGCCAAACCGTGAGAAAATATTTTCAGCACTTATCAGTCACCATTCATATTATTTTGTTAAAAACAGGTCTCACGTTTAGGAATAAAAGAGAAGAAAGTTATAGTTAAAAAACTTTAAGAGAAGTTAAAATTGTTACATAAAATGGAAACTACAAGTAGCAATTGGAAAGAACTCATAGCAGTTAATGCCAATTATAAGCCCTGAAATACAGAGAATAGCTAAAGGAAAAAAAAAGATACAAGAATTTGTAAGACGTTAGGTACAATAATGCAGGTGAAGTTCATATAATGAAGAAATTGAAAGAATTAATTTGACGTTTTACCTCCTAGGCATGGTGGAGTGTGCACTGGCTTTAGTATTGCAGTGGAGGCAAAGGCAATGAGCTTTTTGTACCCAGGAAAGTAAAATATTTTTATATCATGAGATGACAAAGTATTTTGTATTTTCATGGTAGATAAAGATGATATTAAACACAGATAACTGAAAATGGATGGATTTAAGGCGGCAGCTCTTTATAAACACAGTTTCAGGTTCTAAAACGACCATATCAAACATGCATTTTAGGTTTTAATACGCATTACTAACAGATCTGAGAGCCATGGAGAATTTTCATAAGACTGAAAGAAAACTAATGTGCCATTATATGAAAAATGGAAATGCGAGGAGCAGTGAACTGAAGGTCTTATTATTTTTTCACTCTCAGCCACCTACTAGATTTTCAACCAAGTTAATACAAGGAAACACTAATTGGAATTTAAGACAAAATGTGTGCTTCACGTCACCTACTTTTAGCTTATTAATTAAGTGTAAGGGCTCAGCTAGTCCCCAGGCTCCTCTCCAGTTGAATAAGAGATAGAAACACCCCTACAGTGTGACTGTGTCTTCTTAAAACTGGTGTCTAAGCACACGGGCATAACCACCCTTTGGAGACATCTCTTCCACTGATGAGAGGTTGGACAAGTCTAGAGACTTGTGTGACCTGTGATAGTCTCTGCCATTCAAAGCTATGACTCCCTGCCTATGTTCACTCTGGATATTTATTGTTCTTCTTTTGTGCCCTAAAGGAGTAATGCACTTTAAATGATCCTTCCTAAGAAGGAGCAAAGATTGAAGACTTCAAAAAGTTCAGTAAATCAGAAAAGAAGATAGTTCATTTGATTCCAAAGTTGTGCCATGAAATTTCATATTCTTGAAAACAAAGTATCAAACTGGGAAGAGCAGAAAAACAACTATTAAAAACAAGTCAAGAATCGTTATTTAAGTATGCAGAGCTTTCCTCAAGGGCCTGAAGCATAGTTCCTTTTCTAAATATGGTTTTCATATTTAGTGCGCTCTATTAAACCAAGAACACTGCAGAATTAGCGGATTTTGGCATTTATGATGAGAGTTTTAGATGGTTTTCTTTTTACATATATTTTCTAAACATTATACTCATATTCCAGGCATTTTCTAAGTACCTGTTTGGTAGTATGTTGGGGTGAGAGGATATGGTCTTGCATAGATGACTGTACAAGTAGCATCCCAAGATATCACTCTATGTTTAACAGGGTACAAAATCCGGTATTTTGATCTGTTCCTGTTGTTCCAACAGTGCTTCTTAAAACAAAACAGTTCCTTTACCAAGGCCTGAGTGTTATAAAGAGCTTTGATTCATTATAAAGTGGAGGTCAGATTTAACCTGAAGTGAACAAAAGCTTTGCACAACCTGAAGGATGTCTCTGTAGCTTCAAGCCTGTGGGTTTTTAAATCACAATCTGATGAGCTCTAAAGGCTTAGATCATCCTCTCCTGAGGTCTCAATTGTAGGAGAAAACCTCAGAGAAAGGTCATTTCTATAAAGAACCTCTTAAATATTTCCTGAGCCTCTCCACCTGCTCTCATCTTTGCTTGCAATCCTCTTTCTGCCAAACACACTAAAGCCAGCTCAGCTTTGTAGCAATGTATTGGGTTTTGAAGAGATTTGCCGTAGTCCTATGCTGTGTGATGAGTTTGCAGTGTGTCCACACATCTTTTCCCATCCTGCTCAGGCTCTGCTCCCTCCTCCTGCATCAGCAGATGCCCTGACTAATTCTGCAGAGATTTCCGATAATGCAGGATGGAAAGTTCTTGCTCATGGGGTCAAAATTTGCTAATGCCACTGGGAGAGACCGAGATTCCTGACCCTGTCTTCTAAATGCTTGACTTTTTAGGACTTTCTATTTGTGCCATTACACTCTTGAGTGAGTTTCAAGCAAGTCTCCACCTGACGGAGAAGGTTGACATGACCAGGTTTACTGGTGTCAATGTAGGCTTCGTAGAATAAATGCAATAGTTATTTTTAAGCATAACCTTGCATCCATAGAATTCAATAGCAAAGCTCTAGGATATAGGTACCTAGGATATAGGTCACAGAATCACACAGAATCACAGAATCGCTCGGTTGGAAAAGACCTCTGAGATCATCACGTCCAACCGCTCCTGTCTACCCACTAAACCATATCCCTAAGTACCTCATCTACCCGCTCTTTAAACACATCCAGGGATGGTGACTCCACCACCTCCCTGGGCAGCCTGTTCCAGCCTCTGACGACCCTCTCAGTAAAGAACTTCCTCCTTATCTCTAACCTGAACCTCCCTTGGCACAGCTTGGTGCCGTTTCCCCTTGTTCTGTCCCCCATCACCTGGGAGAAGAGACCAGCACCCACCTCTCTACAAGCTCCCTTGAGGCAGTTGTAGGTGGTGATGAGGTCTCCCCTCAGCCTTCTCTTCTCCAGGCTAAACAAGCCCAGTTCCCTCAAGGTCAGGTCTAAGCTGTGACTTTTTCATGTTGAAAAATGACTCATTAAAGGGATGAATAATTCCTTTTGATGAGATCCATGGTTTTCTATTCAAAACACAAAGCTCTACCCCACACCTCTTCTTCTGGAGAATGAAACACTTTTAATGGCATATAGCTGCTGCAGAAAATAGTAGGTAGACAGTTGCTGGTTTTTGCTGGGTTGTTGGGTTTTTTACAGTATAGTTTGTTGATACGGGCTCAGAAAGTTTGTAAATCCGTATAGCGTTACACCACTTCTTATGGAGTAGGAAACACTATTTTCACACTCCCTCTTGATTAGAAATATATGTTCTGTATTTGTCCTGATAATGTATAAAGAGTGGAAGAAAGACCTGAATAGAAGAAACCTGAAATTAGAGCATGAAGTACACAGGAAAATAGGACTCAGTGTCCAGTAACAGAATAGGACTAGAATAGGTCCTGGAGAGGATGGTTTGGGTATAAAAGCAAAGAAATGGGGGTTACAGTGGGGCAGGGAGAGAGCAGGACATCACTGATGGGGAAGATCTTTGAGTCCAGATAGGGAGGTTGAATCCAAGAAGTCTTCAGATAATCAACAGCTTTAATGGTGGTTGGAAACTGATGGCTGGAGAGAGAAGAGGAGTGGTTTCTCCATGACCAGTTTGTCACTGGGAGGTCTGGTCTCACACAAGAAGAGCGTGGTAGGTTATGAAGTGGAAAGAAGTAATGAGAGTTGGCAACGGAAATAAAGGAGAATGGCAGCATAAACTTCTTTGTAGGAAAATGGGACCCAGGAGAGTAACCTGTTTTCTTGTCTTTTCTACTAGAATTCCTGAAATACAATCAAATACCTGCACCAAATGAAAGTTGCCAGGAGGAAGGGGAAAGGCTCTGTGTCGATATCTTCTACTTTAATGTGTTTAATAACTGTGTAGCTGACTTCTGCACAGCTTGGCTCTGGCAGCCAGGATTATTTAATACCATAATAGACAAGAGAACTGACAATTTTATAGAAAACATTAACATTGCAAATACAGAGATTAGCGAGTTGGGTAACTTTGATAGAGGTTGTATCCATCATTTGTATTACTGTAGCACTCAAATTTTTTCTGCCCTGAATCCCTGGGTACAGTACAAAGAATTAAAATCCAGCAGTACAAATATTTAAGCATGAGCCAAGTTAAATAGAGGGAAGTCTTAAATGAAAACCTTCTCAGCAGGGCATTGTTGTACCAGGAGAGAGTTTTTAAACTCCATGTAAAAGCTCTTAACACAACTTCACACAAGCAATTAAGGATAACCAAAGGGCAACAGCAACAGATTGTTTGGCCTGTTATTAATAGGCATAGCTTATTAACACATACACCACATCAGAAATTCTGAATCATATTAAATTGGGATGTCAAGAATTTGAGAGGAACACAAATTGTTTCACAGGGAAAGGGTATGAAAAGTCTGTATAAGCAAGAAGGGCTGGAGATGTATCTTGGACAAAGCACTTAAAGGAGCTTTGAAGGTAAAGTTTTATACATGATCTAGATGGGCTTTCAAAAATTCTGTAAATCTGATCATATTAACTAAATGTAATAATAAATCCCTGAAGTTATTAGAGTAGGAATCATTTTTTAGCACCCAACTGGGGCAGAGTAACAGTCTAGGAACATAGCTGTTAAATATCACAAGCATCTGTCAATCCTGCCTTGTCTGCTGTGTCCATCTGCAGCAGAATCGCCTTTCTTCTCTCTGCTAAGGTACCTTATAGCTATCTCTAATTATATTTATTGTAGGAAGACAGATGGTCTGAATTTTCAGAAATATCTTTTTCCCTTATTATATCACAGCTGGGGAATCTGCTGGTGGAAGGAAGAGTTTGTATGCAAAACAGTCAGGGTGAGATTCATTCCTAAATAAAATCTCCTTTGTCAAGATTAACACAAAAGCAGTCCTTACCCTTCTGAGCCAGGAGAACCTTGAACACACTTTAAAACTTGCCAGCACCCTCCCCATTCAGCTCAACATATGCTAACACTCTTCCAGTTAATCAGCAGATACTGCCATCCATTCTCATTAGACTAAATCAGTTCCTTGGGAGTTATCCCAATAAACTGGTGATCTCAGTTAAACTCCTTCCAATTAATTTGCACTTCATGGGGGTTTTAACCTTATTTCACTTCAATCCAGCCTGAGATTTCTGCCATCCCGTGTGTGACTTCAGCAGTACATCCATGGACTCCAGGCTCATTTCTCCCAGGCATCTTCCACCTTGCCCCATGTCCATCAGGTTTCCTTCACAGAGAAGACCTCTCCAGCTGCTGTATGCTCACAAATTAAAAATACAACTTAGTACTTTTCAACTAGACAGTGCTGTACTTAAGTCTCTGTTAAACGTGTTATATACAAAAACGTCACCATTTTCTTAAGCATAATTGTGTTTGCCCATAAGTGACTGGCTCTACACTTCAAGGTTTAGGGCTGAAACTCCTGCTTTGCAATAATGAAGAATGAAAAATGTCCAAGATGGAAAAGGACAGTTTCTTGCATTTCCCAGCGCCACAACTCTCAATTTTGTTGTTTTTTTTTTTTAATAAAAACTACATCTCCCCTCAAAAACAAAAACAAAACCTGGTGGGTTTAATACATTTTTTTAATAAAAAAACAAGTGTAGAAGTCAAATAATTCAAAAGAGTAAGCAGCCAGGTGTCTACAAGATTAATTGCTTCATGATAAATGAAAAAACACCTTACATTTGCCCATGAAATGCCACCTTATCTTTGACACCTATGAAAAAGAGGGTAATTTAAACACATTTGTACAAAAGCCAAAATAAAAGGCAAATAAAGCTTGTGTTTCAGTTGTCAGGCTGACATGAACATGTAACTGGGGAAATACATGAACCCGTTGAGTGCAGGCTAACTAAGGCTCTACCAAAAAGGTGCATGACTTATACCAGCAGTTACCATCCTTTACTCCTTGTAGCAGGTGCCTTCTGTATCTCTTCAGATTTCCAGCTACCTTGAAGTTCTATGAGATCAACCATGCATTGGAGAGAAAAAAAATAAAACCAATTTTAAAAAGCCAAACAAAGAAAAGAGAAACACGAACAAGAACCCAAGGATTATTTGGACAGGAGGTACAACGAAATTTGCACACATTATTGATGTTCCTCAGCCAAAACATATTACTGGTCTTAGTGCAAGGCTGGAATTCAATGAAGTAATTTATAGATGAGATTATATTAGTTGATTTAACATTCTTTTTAAACCCTAATATCTATGACTCAGCCAATCTTACATATCCTTCATCCAAAAATAAAGTACACGTTGTTCAAATGTTTGCTTATACTTAGAGCTTCTCTTAATAAAGGGGCTAAAATTGCTCTTTTGTCACAGCTCACCAAAGAAGGGAAGCATCAGTTCAACAGCCTTGGGATTTTTCTGCCCTTAAAGGAAGAGCTTTGCTGCAGAAAATATTATAGAATTTCTGCCTGAAATTATCCCCCTGGGCCACCACTAATGCAAACTTAAATAGATAAATCGCTCACTTTGAGCTTTGGTATTTCAGGATGCCCCACAAGAGAAAGAAATAAGCGGTTCTTGTGAATCTCAGTAACATGAATAAAGCTTTTTTTGGGAAATCCTTGCAACACGGTTTTTAACCGCTCAATTTTAAAGTAGCAGTAGGGCAAGCAAACAAAAGGAGATTCCACTACCAGAGGGAAAAAAAATAATTATTAAAAAATAATAAATTACAGAGAAGACAATCCCAGTAGTACATTGATTTCCACAGGGGTTTACACTTCATTAGATGTGCGGATAATTATCAAGGTAGTGTGGGTGTTGTTCAGAGGCCTTTGATTCCCATCATTTTACATTTGCTGCCTTTCTCTATTGTCTGTAGAATTACGCAGACCAGAATTATTTCTCACAGTGCTACTAAGCAGTGCTACAAACCTCTGAATGACCTTGGAGACTCTACAGCTTGTCCACTCATTCCCAAAGTGGCTCTTTCCATCAAGGACTGAGAAGATGCTCGGAGCTATTTTGGGACCAGATGTGTCTCTAGGGCTGAGGATTTCTATAGTGAAACAGAAGCACTCAAATACTCCATGTGGGAAATAGGCCACACAAAAGCCTCGTGTACAACTTAAGCTCCGCAATGATGATTAAAGGGGCTTGAAGGCAAGAGTAAATAGAGCTTTGTGCAGGCTTTTTGCACCTGCATGAACATTACTCTAATTGCTTAGGCTTATTTACTTTCCCTCTCCCAGCCAGAACCTAGAGATAAGCTTCTACAGCAAATCAGCTTGAATAAAGCAGTCTGCACCAACAGCAGAAGGAAGTGAGCCCACGAATGTGTTCATTTTACTTCGCAGGCGTGAGCAGTCCATTATTACGGCCAATTATTCCTACTTCTTCTCTAAGCAAAACATGAAAATTAAAGCCTTGAAGTTGACAGCACATGTACTTAATCAGAACGGGATACCAAGCAGGTGACTGGTGGATCCATGAGCAATGTCATAGCCTTTGCTTTCCAAGTTGTCTTCTACAGCAAAAGTCTAAACTTCTCCAAAATAAAAAAGAATGGGTGGGGAAGGTCAGGAGACACAGACATGACACATGGAGACATAACACAATTATATCTAAACAAACTGGCTAACTACAGATTCATATCTCTGTACTAATTATTTCTGATTGTCTGCACCAGAGATGCATGGTGTGGATGTCGTTGTATGTCCTTTGTAGTGCTTTCTGGCAACCAGAATAAAGGCATTGCTGTAACATTTGATGGTTGGACTCAATGATCTTAAAGGTCTTTTCCAACCACAACCATTCCATGGTTCTGTAAGCTCCAGGTAGAAAAGTTACAGAGGACATCAGTGGTTAAATTTAAATTCTAGTTTAACTGATAATGTTGGTTATAAATAAGTTTTCTTTCTCTTGTTAAGAGATGTTAAAAGGCAGGAAATTAAATGTAAGTGGTCTATTTTGTCAATGAAGAAGAATGAGGGGCAAATCTGATCTTGGCCCTGTGAGTGTTCAGAGGTGACCGGAGGGAGGCAGACGACCGGAGCAATGGGAGCATCCCCTGAGCAGTGAGACACTCAGGCTGTATGGCTAAAAGGAGATTGCAGTAATCTGCAGAAGGATTTCTGTGCAGTGACTGACAGCGTGTCAGAAACCCAGCGCTAACCTCACCCACACCCTGAGAGATTCAGAGCTAGCTATTACCACTCAGAGTTTTGAGCTATAAGAGATCATAAAACAGCAGTTTAAAACTATTCTGTATGTTATCGTAGAGTATTTTGGGCTGGAAGGGACCTTTAAAGGTCATCTCGTCCAACTCCCCTGCAGTGAGCAGGGACAACGTCAACCAGATCAGGGTGCTCAGAGCCCTGACCAACCTGACCTTGAATATCTCCAGGTATGGGGCCTCTACCACCTCTCTGGCCATCCTGTGCCAGTGTTTCACCATTCTCAGTGTAAAAAATATCTTCCTTTTATCTAGTCTAAATCTACCCTCTTTTAGTTTAAGACCATTTTCCCTTATCCTGTTGCAACCCAACCTCCTAAAAAGTTTGTCTCCATTTTTGTAATAAGCCCCCTTTAAGTACTGGAAGGTCGCTAGCTAAAAAGTTTGTCTCCATTATTGTAATAAGCCCTCTTTAAGTACTGGAAGGTCGCTATAAGGTCCCCCCAGAGCCTTCTTGTCTCCAGGCTGAACCCCAACTCTCTCAGCCTGTCTACACAGGAGAAGTGCTCCATCCCCCTGACATTTTTTTTGGGCTCCTCTGGACCTGCTCCAACAGCTCCGTGTCTTTGCTGTGCTGAGGACTCCAAAGCTGCAGGTGGGGTCTCATGAGAGCAGACTAGAGGGGGAGAATCCTCTCCCTCACCCTGCTGGCCACACTGCTTTTGATGTAGCCCAGGACATAGTTGGCCTTCTGGGCTACGAGAGCACATTGCCAGCTCGTGTTGAGCTTCTTATCGACCAGTATCCCCAAGAACAGAACAGAAACATCATTGTGCCATAGTAGAAGTTAATGGTGTATCCATAAGCTATTGTATGCTGCTTAAGTTTCTTTATCTAAAGAAGATATAGGAGAAATAGAAAAAAAATACAGCTAAGAGCTACAGGATGAGAAAACTGTGGAGCGTGTCCCATGCAAAGTGCAAATGCACAAATGGGATTTTGTAGTAGCTTGTAGAAGAAATGGCAGAGAGATGAGGATCCCAGGAAAGATTTCTGAAAAGCCTTGGGAAAGCAAGGGCAAAGTAAACAGGAATGATTCCTCATAACAGTGAATGAAAGAGGCAGAAGGCATCAAATGATGGGAGCAAGTAACAGATTCCAAAAAAAGGGGGCACTTTTCCACACAGCACCCAGTTAAAGATCTGCCTGCTTTATTCCTGGTTAGATACCTTCCCAGGATATTTTTATATCTACCTGCCACAGCTCTATCCTGCTCTCTCCTTTTCTACATAGCCCACTAGCAAATTGCTGCTCCACTTACACTGAGGGGCTCAGCAGTCAGGGAAACACATGAATAAAGGTATCAGACTAATCAGAGTTTGGATATGATTTAGAAACATCCAAGAGAGACAAACACCCACATTGCTCTCTGCAGGAGTGGATAACTTTAACTTAGTAGAAATAGATAATAACAGCCTCCTAGGCCTTCTATAGGACTGGTAGAAAAGTTTTGTTTTAATTCTTTTTCAGTGGAAAATTACCCAGCCTGATGCTTGATCTCCAAAATGATGATATTGGATTTTTATTTTTTTTTCCCCAGACGGTGACAGATTTTTAAGGGCAAAATTCAGCATTTAATTTACCAACTAATCGAAAGGTGTTCGGTTTGTGACTACAAACTCAACTGAATGCTCCGTGTCAGAAATGGCACCAAAGTGTCTCAGAGATTTGTTGTTTTGGTTCCCATCTCACTGACTTCTCTGCACCATCTGCCCTGAACGAACAACAGCTCCCATGAGGTACCACAGTGATTCAGAGCAAAAATAGATGACAGAAAACAGCAGCAGCCCAAAATCCCATTTTACAAAGCGGGAGCACACAGGAGCTATCTACACCACAGTTCTCTGGAGGGAACACTTCTAAAATGACATTTTTTTGGCCAAAACCAGGCAGTTGACCTCTCTCCCTCACCCTTTATTTTTGCAGTGCGTGTCCTGAATCTGAGGGAGCAGAGATCGGGTGAAAATCAGTGGCAGGCTTGCAAAAAGTTGGTGTTTCTAGCAAGGTATCCACAAAGTGACACCACTTCAGCTTTTCAAAGCAGAAGTCATCTTTTAATGAGGCTTTAATCCTATTACACCTTGCTATTTTAATGTGACTCGAAGTCATTAAAGTCAACAGATTTAAAACTGGGAACATCCAGCAGCTCAACACGCTGAGCCAAATGCTTTTGTTTAAGGAATTATTCTTCTCCCTACCATCGGGTTTTAAATATTGCATTTGCTGTTTCCCAACACTGCCCTTCCACTTTGCTTTATTAGCGAGCATTTAGGTGCTAAGTAGTAAATAGACTTCAGTCCAGCGGGGTTTGTCACTCTCTGCAGTTTAGAGCAGAAGCAGCTGAAGCATCGTTCTTTAATAGTGGCATAAGTCCTTGTATGAGCAATAAAAGCTGCCACTTTCTTTATGAGGCAAGCTAAATGCTATTAAAATGATGAATGAACTAGTTCCTTTTTATTTGTTCAGCTTTTCCCAGTGCTGTTCCCACAACCCTATTTAAATCACCAGCTTGTATTCGACATCACTTCTTATGTGCTTGAAATGCACAGATGACTGCCTAAAAGCCCTTCGGAGTGGCAGTAAAGTTTTATTTTCTTTTCCAGTGAGCAAACAGTTAAAGAACGGTAATGGAGCCGAAATACATGGGCAAGATTAATCCCTGTGTTCTGAGGCAGCTCTTAAGAGAGTTTTCCAGGTAGTTTAAGAGATCCAGCCATGTGCTGTGGGTTATCCCTGGGAAGTTGGATCCGAGACTGATCAGAGTACAGAACAACAATGCTCAGATCAAAAGCATCTTGATTAAATCACCTAATTAAAAGATACCTAGAACTGGTGTTGTAGAAGAGTTTTTTCCCTCCCATGAGGATGAAAGAATCTCCAAATTTACCTTCTTTTCAAAATTAAGGGTAAACATTTGCTTCCAGCGACATGTTTATAACCTATTAATTAGTTCCTACAAGGAGAGCTGAAATCCCAGCCCTGCTTTAACACGGTTCAAGGAGCTAAAATTACCTTCAGCCACACATCCGAGGTACAAACTGTGAAAGAAATCAAACACAGTTTGGCTGAATGATCAAATATGGATCTCCAAGGTGCTCGCTCTAATGCCAGTGGAGAGGATGGGAAGGGGGAAGAAGAGAAGGAGAAAGAGCATGGACTTGAGTGTGCAAGAGCAATTAAAGTGTCAACCAAGTAAGCTGTCAACCAAGTCCGTAACCCATGGTTTATATTAAAAAGTGAGCACTTGACACTCAGTGGCCATATGTTACCGCTCTGCTCCAGGCCTTACCTGTACAGAGGGATTTTTAGCTCAAGTCTTGAGCTTTAAAGATCCCCTGCTCAGTCTCTGGTGTATTGGGACAGACACCGATGCCTCAGGACTGGTCCTAATTGGGTAAGAAATGGTGAGAAAAAACAGAGCTGGGATAGACATTTGCTGTGGATAGCACTGCAGACCTAATAAGGAAATGCGTACATTTTCCAACTGCTTTTGTTCTTACACACCCCATAATTTCAATGTAATTGGTTTAATCTAGTTGAAAGCCACCTCGGTAAAAAATTCCTGTTTTTAATTTCATCTCCTTCTTATCAAATCAAAAATATAACCTTGTCTGAGCTGTATCTGTAAACTTAGAGGAAGAGCTGAGAAACTGTTCATCCCATAGTGCTGTGAATTGCCTAAAAGAACAGTTTCCATTATATGAGTGTTTTCTTCCATATTTCTCCCAATAAAATAAAAAAAAATAAGGAAAACCCAGCAAATAGGAATACAGGATACTGGTCAGGTTGGAAAAAGTTCACTGATCCTCATGGGAATAACCTCATCTACAGTTTAACTGGGCTAAAGATTTCAAGGACTTGAAATGTGGGAAACATTGGGAAAAAATGTGGAAATGTGGCCTGAAGAGCTCTTGAAATCAAATGTACAGTATTATACACTGCAAATTAAGGGGGGAAATTATATAGAGCAGTTCTTGGATTAACTGAACGAGGGACTGCTTCACAGGTAATACATTGAACAAACAGAGCATCTGAAAGGATTGGAAGGAGAAACCAAATTTCATAAAGTATGGAAATAGAGTTAAAATTGCCAAAACTCAAGGTGAGCAAGACTTCACAAGGGGGAGTAAAACACATAGCAAAAGGAACTTTGTCTGTGTAAATAGTAGGACAAGAAAAAAGAAGTCATCTAATAGGAGAGTGGAGAAATTGATGTTCAGGATAGCCCAAAAAGAAGTGAAGCAGACACTCAGGTGAAGCAAAGCAAAAGGACTGACTCATACAAATGAAGATACAAAATAGAAAATTACCACGTGGATGCAGGACATGATTATGCTAAGGGAAAATACAGCTGAGCCATCATCATCAGTCTAGGCAACCAAGGATGCAGTTTTATGGTCAGCAAAAGCCAATATAAAGCCTTTTAACAATCAGTGATCACTTGTCCTACATCAGCTCCAGCAAGTGTGCTGCAGTGGTGGGAACAGAAACGTACCAGAGAACGGATGCCCTTGAGTCATATTAATAAGAATAAATCTTGTAGCTCATGCTACAAAGTGTGTGCTGCACATCTTTGGCCAGACTCAGCCCACCTAACCAAGGAACCCTATTTAGGAACATGATGCAGATGACACTAAGTTGGGAGGGAGTG
>NW_010204284.1:0-520 GCF_000695765.1 Mesitornis unicolor
GTTATTTCCTGTTTTGCGCTCTGAATATTGAAAACACTTCTTCGTTGTCATCCCTACCTGATGAAGAATTCCCTTTGTTATAACTTGGCCAGTTTGTAATTATTTTTTTTAATGCTTTCAGTCCCTCCCTAGAAGCGGAACAAGGCGTGCTTCCAAACTCCATGTTAGCCCCTATCTGGTCACGTAAACATATTCACAAGCTGTTGTTCAGACAGAATTAGTTGTGTGGAAGAAGTGAAGTTCCTTTTTGCAGCATTTGCTGTATTGTGGTGTTAGGCAGCCCAGAACTGAATCTCTCTGCTTTCTTTTTATTTTCTCCTGGAAGGGACTGCAGTAGTGCAGTGCATCTCTTGCAACATCTTGTGACGAGCTTGAAACTAAGATGAGGAGATGAGAGCAGACTGGTCACCAAGTCAGTTTCTCTGCTGTGTACGTCTGGGACCAGTTCTCAGGTGACTGCAGCTTCAGGTAAGAAACTCAAGTTGCCAAGATAGAGTATTTTGAAGATTAAAATGCCTCA
>NW_010204285.1:0-225 GCF_000695765.1 Mesitornis unicolor
AGCCCCCCTGGGCACCCCATAGATGCCCCTGGGGTAACCCACAGCCCCCCCAAACACCCCACAGCCCCCCCAGGCACTCACCTCCGCACTTCCTGCAGATGACGTTCTTCTGCAGGGACAGCTTGCGCGTGGTGCCGTTGTACAGGTCCTCCAGCGACACCGAGAGCTGGTGCACCACCGTCTTCCCTGCACAGACCCAGGGGAGAGCCCGCATCAGCGCCCAGC
>NW_010204285.1:262-1845 GCF_000695765.1 Mesitornis unicolor
CTGTGAGCAGGCAGACACCCACGGCTCCGTGTCCCAAATTCGATCCCCAGGGACGAGAGCAGGGGAAAAAAAACCTCATTTTGAAGGTTTGAAGCCACGCTCAGGCTTGGAAAAGCCCCTGGCAGGGAGCTCCGAGCCCAAATCCCTGGGTCGGGCACAGCTCCCACCCCATGGCCCTCCTCCTCCTCCTCTGGCTTATCGCCCTAACCCGGGCAGGAGAGAGAGGAGTTGTTGCTGTGACGCTCCCCTTTCTTCTCCTAATTACCCTGCAATTAAATCGTGCCACTTCAGCGAGAAGCTCGGTGGCGAATCACCCTTTCCCAGTGACCCAGGCCGAAAGCATCCGTACAGTCACCGGAGCGGCCCTGCACGCCCTGCGTCTCGCTGCAGCCTCCCCCCGGGGGCTCCTGGGCTGAGTCAACCCCAGCCCCGGGGACCGGCGGGGGAAAGCTGGGACAGGGACGGGCCCTTTGAAGAGGGGACAGAGGGAGAAAGTCATGAGGGTGACGAGGGACCGGGCCCGGCTGCGCGGCGTGGGGAGGGAGGTGGCCTGTGGGTCAGCGTTGTGCCATGGCTGGGTGTCTGTCCCCGGGTGTCTGTCTGTCCCTGGGTGTCCATCAGTGCCCTGGGTGTCTGTCCCCTGGGTGTCACTCCCTGGGTGTCTGTCTGTCCCTTGTCTGTCAGTCTCTGGGTGTCAGCCCCCTGGGTGTCTGTAGTCCATGGGTGTCTGTCCCCTGGGTGTCTGTCCCTGGGTGTCTTTAGTCCATGGGAGTCTGTCCCCTGGGTGTCTGTCTGACCCTGGATGGCTGTCCCCTAGGTGGCTGTCCCTGGGTGTCACTGCCTGAGTGTCTTTAGTCCATGGGTGTCTGTCCTCTGGGTGTCTTTACTCCATGGGTGTCTGCAGTCCCTGGGTGTCAGCCCCCTGGGTGTCACTCCCTGGGTGTCTGTCTGTCCCCTGTCTGTCAGTCTCTGGGTGTCAGCCCCTTGGGTGTCTGCCCCCTGGGTGTCCATCTGTCCCTGGGTGTCACTCCCTGGGTGTCTTTAGTCCATGGGTGTCTGTCCCTGGGTGTCTTTACTCCATGGGTGTCTGTCCCTGGGTGTCCATCCGTCCCCTGTCTGTCAGTCCCTGGGTGTCAGCCCCCTGGGTGTCTGTAGTCCCTGGGTGTCACCCCCTGGGTGTCTGTAGTCCATGGGTGTCACCCCCTGGGGGTCTGTAGTCCATGGGTGTCACCCCACTCAGTCCGTGGGTGTCTGTCTGTCCCCTGTCAGTCCCTGGGTGTCAGCCCCCCCGCCCAGCACCCATGGTCCCGGAGGGTCCTTCATCCCCTGTACCTCTCCTGTCCGCCCGTCCACGCATCCGCACTCCCCCGCCAAAGAAGAGGTCGAAGATGTCCATGGGGGACCCGAATCCTCCGCTCCCCCCTCGGCTCCCCAGGCCGCCCTCCTTCATGGCCCGCTCCCCGCCGCGGTCGTAGAGCGCCCGTTTGTGGGTGTCCGACAGCACCTCGTAGGCTTGGGAGATCTGCTTGAACTGGGGAGGGGGGACAAAGGGGTGAGACGAGGTGGGAGCGAACTGGGTGGGG
>NW_010204286.1:0-10864 GCF_000695765.1 Mesitornis unicolor
CCAGAAGCAACTTGTGTCCATTACCTCTCGTATATTTTTTTATTCATAAAGAGGGTTTATGTATAGAAGACACAGATGCACAGGAGGCCTGCACCTGCACCCATTGCTGTGGGATCGGCTGGAGGAACCACCTCAGTCCTCTCCTGCACATGGTTTCCAACCCTGCTCCCACACCAGGCAGCTTCCTTTAACAAATCACCTACGTGATTTCATGACACTAGGCTGCTCGAGAAGTGACTTGACGCTGTGATCTTGCGGTGCTCATCTCCTGTCTGATCTGAGCCTGGAAGTGTCATTCCTTCCCACCCCCTCACTGTCCACACCTTTCTCAGGCAGGAAAGCATTTTTTCGGCATAACTATGTTTGCAGTCATTAGTCCAGCAGATGGAGCAAATAGCCGAATAAATGAAACCAGCATGCAGCCTAGGGGCACAAGTAGATGAGGTGGAGAGAAGTGAACCTAATTGACTAAGTCTTGTTTCAAACCTCGCCGTTTGCTAGCTGTTAGCTTTCTACTCCAAATGATGCAGCACAGTGTGCATTACAGATAGAAAATGGCATCTTCAGAAAATAGCTGTGAGTCTGAGAGAAAGATGAGCAATGAGTGAGTTGCACCGGTCTTGTTCTTTATGCTGATGTTGAGCTCTCAGAGTGACGGCAAGATCAAGGTTGCAGTGCTACCAGCTCGCTGTTGAATGTGTGTTCTGGATTATGGGAAGTACACGATGTCTGCCTCTCATTATTTCCTATGGCTGGACAGTCACTGTGGTGCAGGCAGGAGCACCTGGCAGGTTTTACAGCAGCCTGTGCATCACCCATGGGTTCTGAATAAAATTAGAGACTGGGAGAAGGTTATTAAGTGGTTCAGTCTGAGCTCACAGCTTCATGGCCAGCTCTTGTCAACCACACCTGAGCAGCCTTGCCTTCCAGCAGCATTTTCATGGCCTTCTGAAGCAGATATTGGGCCACAAGAAGTTGGGAAATGAGTGCTACCTGACACTAAAATTAGCTGCTGGACCAATCTGTCTGTTAACCATGCTGTTTTCTGCTCAGGTCTACCACTGAAATGCTGGAGACCTTGTGATAGTGGTGGAAGAAGCACCCTCAAAAGACTGCTTAGAAAAGTTACCCTGCTCCTGCTAGTGCTGCCTCTCTGCTCTGCAAACTCGCTGCAATTCTTACACCCACTTAAGCTATCCTAAAAATAATTTTAAAGTGACACTGAAGTACTAACCTGGGCTGGGTTATTTTTACCTCTTTTGTGGCACTTATCACCAGGGGATCTTAATCTGCTTAATAAAGGAGGGCAAATATTCTTACCTGATTTTACGCATATTTAGGAGTGCCCTATGGAAATGGCAGAACAGGAAATAGTAATGATTATATTTAAAAGGTTCGTGGGAGCCTTGGTTTAATGTAAGTAGATCTGTTCCTACCAGTCTGAATACATCAGTAGTAAGTCATCTGCAATGAGCAAATTGTAACTTCCCGCACTGTATTAATTGGTTCTTTTTTCTCTGTAGTAAAGTATCCATCCTAAAATACCAAAGTGCTGATGACAGTGTAGCTCTGACAGATGCGTGTGCTCTTTGTTACAGCTCTCAAGGCTCCCACCCCACCTTCTGCTGAGCCAGGAGAGGACCAGAAAGCAAACAACATAGTCACCATCACAGGTATCTCCCTATGCTTGTTCATCATCGTTGCCACCGTTCTCATCACCCTCTGGAGGAAGCTCTGCCGAGCTCAGAAGTGCAGTGCTGCTGTCCGCCGAAACTCCGTCCATTCCCCCGGTTTCCGCAAAAACTCCGACGAAGAGAATATTTGCCAAGGAAACAAGCAGCGAGACAGCTTCACCGAAGGAGGGGATGCTCCTGTTAATATTCCTTTGACCTACAGGCGGAGCCTCCAGTTTGCCCAAGAAGATGATGCCTCTGGAAGTGAGAACTTTCAGCCAAACGCCCAAAAAATAATCCCTCCGATTTTCAGCTACCGCCTGGCACAGCAGCAGCTGAAGGAGATGAAGAAGAAAGGCCTGACTGAGACCACCAAGGTGTACCACGTCTCTCAGAATCCCCTCACAGACACAGTTGTTGGTGCCACCACGATGCTTCCCCTGAGCACAGAAAACCAAGAGGAGACAGTGGCAAACAAATTTAGGATCAAATCTCCATTTCTGGACCAGCCAACCAGTCAGCCCAGATTCCCAGGGGAAAGCTCTCACTCTAGGCTGGATTTTCCATTCTCGCAGGCCAATCCTGCAATGAGCCCTACCCAAACCTTGATAAGAAGAGCTCATTTCAAGCACCAGGATAACAGAGGGGACTTGTCCGAGAGGGGCTGTCACAGAAACCCACAGTTCAGAAGAACAGCCAGTTTCCATGAAACTAAAAAGGCCAGGCCTTTCAGAGAGAGAAGCATGTCCACCCTCACCCCCCGACAGACTCCTCTCTACAACTCCAGAACCAGAACGTGGGACCAGGGTTTGGAGAACAGGACACGGCCAAAATCGAGAAACGCTAATCTCACCTGTGAAAAGCTGGAGCAGCCCCACAGCAGTGTGCTGGGTTGTGAAACGCAGGGCCATGGCGCAAAGGGCCACCACAGGGCAGGTCCCTCGGTGAAGAAGCTGGACCCGGTCACCGACCGCCAGCCTGCTGGCCAGGAGAGGGCAGCTGATAACCCTGAGCCCAGCCGAAGTAAGAGGGGCCCTTCATCTAACCCCAGAGGTGCGTGGAGGAAGGAAATGGGCTCGGCTGGCAAAGATAATTCCCAGAGAGGCCTCAGCATAAGCCCTGCCCAGCACCGAAGGGACAAGTGCCAGAGCTTCCCCTTAGACCCTGAGTTTGCCTTTTATGATAATACTACTTTTGGCTTGACAGAGGCAGAGCAGCAGATGATCGACCTCCCTGGGTATTTTGGCTCAAACGAAGAGGATGAAACAAGTACTTTAAGCATTGAGAAGCTGGTGATCTGAGTGACTCAGTGTAGCCCTGCAGGAGGGGTGTGTGCAGGAGAGGATCCGCAGGATCTGTTGGCTTCTGGTGGAAGCACAGAGCAGGAGGGAATAATGCCCCAGTCTGGCTTTTGGGAACACATTCCTTTCTAATTACTGGAAAGTGCTTCCATATCATCATTTTTTGTATGTATGCATGTAAAGTACACACAGAATACCCTGGGAAAGCACGTGTTAGTGAAGGCGTGACTCAGGAATAGCCAATAGATTTTATTGCATAGAGCAGTCGCATTTTTTGCATCATACATGATGAATGCCACTGATCCAGCCTTGCTCACGTTGTGGACCATGTTCTAGTAAATTATGATGTTGTCCAGTATCCCCAGCCGTCTGTCCTAATTAGTGAATCATTTCCCATTTAGAAAACACAAACCTCAAGTTGTGAGCAGCTTTCACCGTTTTTCTGGTAGTCGTTACTGAACTGTGTTGATTCGTCGTAGTTGCTCAAATAAGTCGTATGGTGGTGTTTCTTTTAGCTTGTTGCATGAAAGTACAAATGATTGATGCTGAGTACTTGGAGTGAATTTAAAATTGAGGGGTCATTTTTCATCATTCAAGACTTTGATATTTTCTTTCTGCCAATATTTCTACCAAGAAAACGGTAATGTGCAAATATTTGCAGGAAATGAGTAGAAAAGGAAAGAAAATGAGAAGAAAAGAAAATTAGTAGAAATGAGTAGAAAAGAAAAATGCTACTGGGAGAGTGAAGAAAACAGGTGATCAAATTTTAGTCCTCACAGAAATGTTACTGCAGCATTTAAGCAGTTGTAAAAGGCAGTGAGAGAGCTGTTAAATTACCCATCCTTTCCACAGCAATCTTTGCCTTTATTAAACCTTTTTAAAAATGTAAATAGTCAATAATACTAGTACAGCAAGCTCAAAATAAATTATGAACAAAACCAGAAAACAACAGATGTTGTTGATTAATACATGTTTTGCGGGGG
Organism: Mesitornis unicolor; assembly: GCF_000695765.1. Classification (NCBI taxonomy): domain Eukaryota; kingdom Metazoa; phylum Chordata; class Aves; order Mesitornithiformes; family Mesitornithidae; genus Mesitornis; species Mesitornis unicolor. The sequence continues at coordinate 3,958 of NW_010204286.1, forward strand.
GGGAAAAAAAAAAGGGGAAATAAAATGGCTTGACAGCATCTGGTGATTCCTGGACAACCTTATGCTGAAGTACAAAAGTTATGTTGGGTTGTTTCGGGGTTTTTTTTGTCATGCTTTAAAACCAGAGATCACAAATGGACGATTACACGCTGCTGCATGTCTTCAGAACTGGCTTGAAACCCCAGTTACAACATAGACAGAGCTCAGGCCAGCAGGAATGCGTCAGAGCCTTTGCTTGGCGTTTGTCGGGATAACTGCCTCTTCAGGGAGCTTGCAAAGACCAGGGGGATGCTCATGGGCAACATCAAGGAGAGAGGACATGCTGCCCGTGGAGGATGGAGGGAGAAGGTAGGTTCAGGCAGAGGACTGTCAGTCTGAACTCTCCCGAAGGAGCCCAGCCCTGCACGCCTTTTAGCCTGCCCTGTGGGTGTGAAGGAAAAATGAGCATGTGCTCAGTTCTCTGGCAGTAGGCTGCTGCCTTTCTCAAAGCTGGCTTTCTGAGTGGAAAAAGAGATTTCCCAATCCCATGCTTTTTTTTTTTCCCCTCCAAACCAACAACAGTTTTAAAGAGAGCAGCATCACTGTGCATTAACCAGTGATGGCACCCCACGGAAGTGTCCAAAGCGTGCACAGGTAACTGGATAGGCACAGAGCAGGGGGATTTGCTCTGATGGCCTGGGAGGATGCTCAGCATTTTGACTGCCAGAGTCAGCCCTGCCATTTGAACGATCTTTTTGATGGGTAACGTTTTGCAGCTGCTGTGGGAGCACCAAATCCGACTCGCAGGGTAACGGGAGCTCACTGTCGCAGGAGCTGCACCAGCATGTCGTGTTGTCAGTGTTCAGCCCTTCGGCCCAGCACAGCGTTCATACCAGCTATCATAAACTGTCAGCTTGACATGCTGTTTAAAGCATCTGAGAATGTGTCCACGCTTGAGGACCAATCCAAGGGTAATCAAATGCAACACGTCTTTAAATTGACTTAAATGAGCTGGAAATCTGAGCAATTGCTGCTCAGGTTACTTACCACCCTGGTGCTAGGGTAAACTCCACCATGTGAAGCGTGTTTGCCCTGAAGTGGTGAGCTGTCAGCATCAGACCTGCAGAGCTACAGTATCTATTTACAGCTTTCATGAGCCTCTCAGTGCAGGAGACCCTGGGGAAATGGGAGATCAAATGTACAGCACGGCAACATTCAGCAAGCATTTCCCTCACATTCAGTTGGAGTGATTTGAGCTCTGCAGTAGCCCTCAGATCAAATAAGTACTCTGCTAGGGTATTTTACCCTGTTTATGGAGATAAATATGGTTCTGAAACACTTCCTAGGGTTTGCTGTGGGAGTTGCAGAGTCCTCTACAAAGCACCATGACCCTGCATCTCCCAGGGGGTTCTCTGCACCACAGGAGCGCAGAGAAGGGGGAGCCTTGCTCTAAGCCAAATGCTGCTTCCTTGGTGTTGGGCTACATTTGGAACAGCTACTGTAATGCATTAGATGGCCTTACTTAAGTACATCTTACATCTAAGACAGCAAGTCAGACCCCTTCTCTCCCACCTTGTCAGATCTTGGCCCCTTTTTCTCTCTCAGAGAAACTCGACTGGGCAGCAGTTGTCTGACTGTGTCCTGTTGACTTCATCTCCTGCTTGACACTCCATAATTGGATGGGTTGTTGGCTGCTCGATGAGCTGTCAAACCACTAATGCTGGCCCTTTGGTGCTGTAGCTGATTTCCAGCATGCAGAGTTAAGCATCACCAGTCTGTCATCTTTACCCTGCTTCCCTAGCCCTCTACTGAAGAATGGGTTGAGCATCATCTGTCAGAAGGCATTAACAAGACCTTACTGCGCCCACATTTCTCTGGGTCTTCTGCCTAGGCAAAAATGGTCCTTACTGCCCTCAGCACTGCATCAGGGGCCACATGGTTATAACATTGACAAAGTGGTTCCTTATGTTCCAAACATGCAGTTACAACCTTGCACTAGGATTTTACCGTAGTAAAATACGGAAGTTGTGATCAGAAAGGAGATAATAAGTGTTCACACTCCTTTCTTCACAAGGGCAACCTCAGTTCAGAGATGTAAGTGCAAGCTTTGTTCCAGGTTGGTCCATGCCAGTCTTGGGAAGAGGGCAGCTGTGCAGTCTTGCCAGGGCGCGGGCTTTAAGAGCATGGCTCCTTGGCCCATTGCGCTCTGGTGTTCCTGTTTGCAGTCACTGGGGTGTCTAGGAAGAAGTGAGAACAGGGCTCACCTCTTCACAAAGTAGAGGAACCAACCCATATTTTACACTGAATGTTCGTGTGTCTCTGCATTGTCTCCAGGACAGTTTGAGTCATGGAAAGTACACTTACCTTGCAGACCCTCTAAATTGCCCAGGACAACAGGTACGAAAACAGCAGAGACAACACCAAAAGAATAAAATTCTCACATTATGACCTTTCTCAAGATTTTCATCCATATTTCTGTTCAAGCTCCTACTGTTGAAAACCAGATACAAAGTGCTAAGTCCTACTCAGATGGTTTTATTTCACCCTTTATGGTTATATAATACAAATTACAGTATGTGTGGATCTAAAAGCAAAGAAATGGAAGAGATCTACTAGTTTAAAAAATTACTGTAATTCAGAAAAAAATAGGCTTATTCTACAACTGGTAGTTAAATGGTTTGCATCAAGCTGGTATTACTGTTCATTTTTATCTGTTATTAACAACTTGTGGAAAATAAATCTTCAGTATTCCACTTCTTTCAGTCATTTGTGTTGCTCTTTCGTTTCACTCCAATGAGACAATGAAAGCAGCGTGCCTTATGGTTCAATAACTTTCCACTTCTTGTTCCCCTTCACTAATCAAAGTCATCTGGTAAATTACATGAGAACGTACAAATGAATCATGACTGCACTTTATGAACTCCTAAGAACATCTGTGCTCATCTTAAATTTAGTAAAATCTGCCTAATTTTAATCTGGGGTTTAAGTCGGGCCAGCAGCATTGTCTTTGTCAGCATTAGTGTGGTGTGCTGTAGAAGTGGATCTGCAGTGGGAAGCTGATGGCAATGAAACCTGGTGTCCACACTGTCCATGTTGTGAAGGTTTACGTCGAAGTAGCCTTCATCTGCATGCACGTTAGCGGTTGGAGCACATCCGTACACTGGTTTGGTTTCACACACTCCAGGAGCATTCTGCAACTGGGCACCATAGGGAGAGTTGCTTAAAAGCTTTCTCCTGATCCAGAACAAAACACTGCTGAAGTCAGAACACCAGATGAAGTCCAATTCCCCACCGCTGTGTTGTTCCTGTTCTTATGTTCTTGTAACTGAAGCACTGATGGTTAAAATCAAGATGAGAAAGATTTAGCCCTTGGAGAGTACAGATAGCTAAAAGAACATACTTGACTCCAGTGAAGTCCAGAAAATTGATGAAAAATCTGTGGCTATTCCATGACTGAGATCCGTATGTTTTCTGTTAAATTGTTGGCTGGCTGTGCTCAAACAACTCATGACATTAGCTTCTGCTAGTAGAAAAAGGTGCAACTCCAGTCACCACAGTGCAGTTTGGCTATCAGCAGCAGCAGAGGGCTGGCTATTAATGTATACAATTCTTTACAACCTGTATTTTTTTTTCTCTTCAAAGCGGCAGATTTCAGCTGGTCTGGCCATTCTCACCATCTCCACTCTCACTGTCAATAAAGAACGGAGCCCTGATTTTCATGGCTGAGTATTTTAGCGAGTACCACATCCCATGCCACGTAAACCAAACCACACCATCGTCATGGGAGCTGTTGTACCTTCCTGTTCTGTAGTATCGTCCATTGAGGTTTACAGCGTGGCACCTTGTAGTGGTTTAGGAAAGGGAAAAAATGGAGATCAGGTTTCGTGTGGGAAGATATTGCATCATTGCAGTGAAGTACGATTTTCACACAACATACATATAGAAATACCAGGGCAGGTTTCATCGACAGGTTCAGACACCTAGATAGATCTGTCTGTACTGAACCAGTTATCTGAAGTCCTACAATAGCCTATGGAGATCTGGTTATTGCATCTAGTGGAACCCAGAGAAGTACGTGGGTCATCCTAAAGTAGACACCTATGCTGGTCAGATAATTCAACCTGTTGACTCCTTCAAGTGTATTCACCAGGGACACAATTCAGTGGCCTAAACAGAGAGGCCTAGAGCCATTTGGTAGCCTCTAGCTCAACAGAAGGCAGCTACGTATTGACACTTGAAAATGCAGATGTCTTTTCATCACGTTGAATCCCACTATTGATGTACTTATTTGTAGCTCCACAAATTTCAATTTGTATGCAATGAGGGCCTGGTGAAAGCAGAGGCTCATTCTGCAGCAAAGCAGAGAAAAACTGAGAGCGGGGTGTCCATCCTCCCAGGGCTGGTCAACCTGAGTCCCTATCTGTTGATGTGTGGGGTATGCCCAATTAGCAAACATACCATCAGGACTATTAAGGGGTAACTCACCCCTGAGACATGCTCCAGAACAGAGAAATGTCCTTTGCACATACTTCATCTTGCAGCAGCTACAATTGTTTTCTTTCCTGGGCTGTAACCCAAAGCACTGTAAGGAATTTTGATTGGGCTCTTTTCTTTCCAAGTCATGCCCCCCTATGCATTTATTCTGATCCCTTTTCTTAAAATGAACGCAGCTTACCTGCTTTGTTTCGCAATAAAAGAAGGAGATTGCCTTCCTTTGAGGGTCTGTAGGTGTGAACACCTTAGCCTTGGCTGTGTGACATGGCATGTGCACACAGCAACCTCCAGCTGCTGCAAGGCAGGTGAGTCCTCTGGGCTGCACAGCCACCCACACCGTGTGCATCTTTCTGAGGCTGAGACGAATCACCTGGTTTCCATACCTGTTAAACCACCAACCGCCCTTGTTCTCTGAGGCACAGTTGCCTGCCAGGAATCGGTCGTGATCCTTGTCAGATGTGGTGAACTGCATCCCTCTGTGAGAGGCTGACCACTGATCTTCAAAATTGCTCCCACCAGACAGAGCGTCACCAGCGGTACCAGAATAGGTGCCAAACCATAACCTGTAATTGTCCTGCAAGAAAATGCGAAACATGTCTTTGATATCAGCTCTTTCTGCACTCATGTTTTTGAGATCAAATTTGCTCTGACCATTGTATTCACTGTCAAAGGCATGACTGCTGAGGTCAAGGGTGACTTTTCACCCCATGCTTTAATGATCCTAGTGTAAGATCAATACGGGATTTAAACTTCCAGAAGGGGTTGATAATTACTGCTGTAAAGAGCTTCAGGCTTTATTGTCTTTCAATAACCATTTGATACCCTACACAACAAGCTGGAAGGCCTTTCCTAGCTCATCAAGTACAGCTTGGCAGGAAACTGCCAAGCAGTTGCCTTCATAAACTGATCAGTTGTTCAGCTAGAATCACTCCTTAGGAATTTTGCTCCTCCAAGAACTAGGAGCCATCTGATTTCTAGCTAAACAGTCCTGTCCTCATAAGGGTACCTAGAACAGTTCCACTGTGAACAACTAACAGATCTAAGAGACATTTGATACGAGGTGGATGATTACTTTTGTGGTGTGGCTTCTTCCTGTCATCATATTCCACTTCTGTTTATGAAAAATAGCGGTAAGGTATTACAATGAAGCTGTTCAAACTTTTCAGAAGAAAACTCTAATTGCAAACTGAACATAATGCGTGCATTTCTGGAGCAGCGATGGCGCTGGAACTAGGACTGGTCCATGCAACGGAGATCATGTCCTTGGGTATGCGGGCTGCTTATCTGTGGTGTTCAGAAAAGCAAATCTGCAAAGAACAGCACCTGCATGGAGCAGGACACTGTCTAAAGCTAGAAAGCAAACATGAAAATGCAGGGATGTGTCTCTTTGGGCTTTCTGTGCCTGTGACAACCACTAAGTGTAGTGCTACAGGTACCTCTCTTCAAGATAGGAACTGAGAACTGCTCTTTCAAAGCTTTGATTAGAGTTCACTGTTTTCTTTTAAAAGAGAGTAGAGAGGGTTTGTTCTGGTGATTACCTTTATGTGACAGCCTGAAACACTCTCCTAGGAAGCAGGAGAATAGGGTTCAGTTCCTTGCAGAGGCTGAAACCCTTTTCTCCTCCCTCACAGAAGACTCTTTATGCCATGAGGCTGGAGGCAAATGCACGTGGGGATGCCTGTGCTCTGTGGCACAGCTGCCCTCCCTGCAGCAGCAGAGTTAGCAGGAGAGCACGTATCTTCCTGTCACCCAGTAGCTTGGGCACTCAGCAGCTGTGAGGAAGAAGTCCCAGGCTTTCGTCCCTGCTCCCAGGGCTGTTTGTCAGTCAGCCAAACCAGGAACCTCAGGGAACCAGAGCAGGTAAGTTTTGCAGAGCTGTAACTGCAGCCCTGATACTGAAGTCTGGTGCTGCACATGCAGATACACCACCCTCACAGATAAAACAAGCAAATCTCCACTCTCTCCATCTCTTACCTGCTCATTGGCAAGCTGGAAATTTTCGTAGACTGCATAACGTCTTTCCCCGTGCCAGTCCATCAGGTCAATCTTTAATGAGCTCTCTCCTAAACACAAAGCGGTGTCCTGCTAAATGAACTGTCTCATGCAAATTGGAAAGAAAGCTGTGGAGGGAAAATACTTGCACCTCTAGCGAGCAGGTCGTAGATGTGGTCATTGCCCAGCCAATATTCATCATTCTTGCCCTGGAATTTCCCAAATCCCAGTTTGTAGTCATCCCATTTCCTGCAGTGAGATACAAATATAAATTTCATCACATGAGGGAATGAGTTTGTGAGACTCAGCTGTAGTAACAAGTACAACTTCAGCTCTAGATCTAGACATTTTTTTCTAAAAGTATCTGATTCACCACAAGCTGAGCTGGGATTTGTCACTCTGCCTTAGAAATACAACTCACAGCTTACTCCTTCGCCTGCTG
>NW_010204286.1:10895-23614 GCF_000695765.1 Mesitornis unicolor
ATGTATTGGGATCAAACCTTCAAACCGCCAGATGCAGTGCTTGCAGAGCAAGGTTGTCAGATAGATGGAAAGGGAAAGCAGCAGCTGTCATATTGGTCTTCAGCAAAGCATCTGATACTGTTCTTCAGCAAGTCATAATCCAAATGCACTCATGGCTGGAAATTAATGTTGCAGTCTAAAATTTGCTACAATCCTCGATGTATGATATGATACAGTGAAAAATCAGAAACTGAATAGGAGCTTCAGCTGACAGCTTCCCGATTAAGTTAAAAGAAAAGTATCTGGGTTTGATTTGTGCTACTCTTCCATTCAAACTTATTTTTGATTCATTGACCACTGTTACCTCTGCTTTTTGGAAGTGGCAACTTGTCCTTCAGTGATATATATTTATTTTTCATGAGCATTCTCTGGCTTTATCCTACTAAGAGAAATCTCCTGCTGTTACTTTCTTGTCACAATTTCATTCTCTTAAAATCTCTTCTGTTTTTTATGTATTGTCTTTGATATTCACATATACTTCCTGTGTATCATCATTTCCAGTTTTACTAACCTCATGTTTATTATTTCTCTCATGTTGCTATTAGGGATATTAATTCTGCCTGACCTACATACTGCTCAGTGCTTCTCTTCAGGATGTTTTTCATTCACCTGTGCCAAGAGCTGAACTACCACGGCTGGAGAGCTACCACTTTCTGGGCAAGGCAGCTTGGAGCCAGTTGAGGTAGCTTTGCAATGGACTGCGCTCACTGTAAGAGACACCAGATACGCTCTAAAAAAGTGTGTGTGCTGTGATAATGAGTTAATCTGCATGGGGATGTTTCTTCTTTACTGTGCTACCAGAGCATCTCTCCTCCTGGAGATTTCCAGGTGAAAGTCACCTCTCTGTGCTTTTGTGTAGAAAAAGAACAATCTGGACCAGCGGTTTGGCATATTTTTGAATGATCTGAATAAGGAAATAAAGGTTACACCATGCTGAACATAATTCCTGATATGAGAACACATAATAAGTTCAACAGGCCTCAGCTTATGCACTGGCAGCAGATACCTGCCACTTTGGAGCCTTTGAGAGCCTCCAGTAAAAATAAAATAAATATGCACGTACACACTTACTCAAATGCAGAGAAGCCATGGAAAAGGCATTGTAGGTCCATTTTGAAAATGGCCTCCAGCTACCAACATGTACCACCAGACTGTCGTAATACACTCAAATATAGTCTTGCATACCCTGCTTCTCACATTTTGGGTTTTGCCAGGCAGTGGGGTGAGGGGTGGGAGCTGGAGGCCTGACTGCAAGCCTTGTCGATGCAGCCATGATGCACACACCTGTTGAAATTCTCCTTGCCGTTACTCCGCCGCTGAATGACAGTCCAGCCCCCACCATCAGACATGTCGCAGTACGCTAGGAAAGGCTCTCGGTCTGCCCTGGGCCTGATCCGGTAGTAGCCATTTTTCATTTTCTTCCGATTATATACAGCAGAACAATCTAGGCAGAACAGCATCGGTTTGTTAAACAGAGGCAGGGGGGAAGCAAAGGGGTACGTGCAGCCAAGAGAAGACATTGCTGAGAGGCTGGGCGGGACAGGGACACTTGACCAGCCTCTGTGTAGCTCTGCAAGCCCTGCAAAGCCAAAGCAAACCATTCAGTAAGGTTCTAGCAATGCTGGTTTGCAAACTGCTGGGCTTGATGAAGAGGAGCAAGGCTTAAGAGCCTTTACAGCCGTGCTCTCTGAGGGATTAATTCCTAAATCTCTAGTGAGATACAGGCTGCAGCTCAGTTTGGGGTTATAGCATGGGAGTGAAAAAAGAGCAGGACTGGCTCTGTCAGCAAGACCATTTGCAAGGAAGCTAATTTCCATGTGGAAGGCAACTTCAGCTGTACTTCAGCTGTAGATTGTGCTAGGGCTAAAATCTACCAAGGCTGAATCAGGAGAGTGTCTGTCAGGACCTCAGTGCTTCACACTTCCAGTGTAATGCCCATAAGGAATAAAGCCTTGGCCACAGGCCATGATTCCAGTAATGACAGAGTTCTCAAAGAGACACTGAGGAACAGAGCATACACGTGTGAGACTGTGCTGCAGAAGTGATGGAAGAGACAAGGAACAGGGAGGCTAGGCCCATCCAAACAGGTTTCGGTGCCCACAGTTGGCCAGGCACTCTGGGCTCCTGTAAGGCACTCAGAGGAAATGAGCTCTTCAAGGACAAGACCCATCTCTCCCTAAAGCAGATGTCTAAAGTAGGTTTGATGGAAAACAGCTGAGAGGTGCCTGTTGCTCTCTGCACCAGAGCCTCAAGTGAGAATCCCAACTGCAAGTGCTTGTGTTGCACCCAGGTGGTAGCTGCCTAAAGCTAGGCCAGCTGACTCCAGCCCCAGGGATGTCTGCTGGTCCCAGGGCCACCAGTCTTCCCTTTTCCTTCCCCTGTATCGACTGCATTTTAAAACACAATCCATTTTAAATGGTCTAAAACTGTTAGCAGAAATAAAATACGACACGTGGGATGCTGAAGGGAGAAAGAAACATTTTGGCAAGCTGAAATTTCCAGATGCAATACTGCAAACTCTACCTTGATCATATACTATCAAATTTCCACTGGTTGTGGGTAAAAGCACCTCATGCTGCGTGCTCCTGTTGCCTGAAAACAGTCCACTTTTTGCTCTGTGGTAAGTGTTCTCCAGGATGTCCTTCAGTTGCAGTTCATATAAGTAAAGCAAGTCTTGAAGCTGTTTTAACCTTTGTCTTAATTTATTGTTGTCTAGGAGGCAGATATCTTTTTCCTATGGAGAAAATAAAACAAAAACCCCACACACTTCAGTCAGTGGTAAGAACAGAGAGGCAGAGAGGAGAATTTGTCTCCTCTTAATCCTAACATGTCACACTGTCTCTGTGGACCAAGAGGATTCGATGGTGGTGTTTCTCTAAGACACACACTTGGGCACAGCATGGGCTGTTGAGTTGAACCCAGTGGAAAAGGGTTTTCTACAATGACCTTGTCACTTCTCAGAGCATCCCAGAATATGATCAGATATGCAGAAAATTATTTTGGACAAAAATGAAACCAAAGAAGTGTTTGGAGACTACGAAACTGCTCAGGGTAATATGAGGGAGGATTAAAAAACAGCTCTTGCACTGCAGCCAGGCCAAACCAGTGAAACATCTTGTAAAACTGGAAGATAAACTAGCTGACACTTGGTGCAAATCAGCTGAAAGCAGTGAGCCTAGCAGGATCAGTGGAGTAACTTCAGAGCTGCACTAACATATCCAAGACCAGAATCTGGCTCACACTGTCTGGGATAAATATTTTCAGCAACAATCGAGTTTGTGGCTAGTGTTACTTCATTAGAAACATAACAAAAGGGAGCAAAATCTCTTCCAAGATAACCAAGCAAGCCTGTGCCAGAAGAATCACTGGCTGTTTTCACTCTGAGCAAGCTGACTTGAGAGATACCAGGTCAGGACCAGTTCTAGGCATAAGCAAAACAAGAGTTGCCCATGACAGTAAACTGCCCAGTGTGCTCAAATGTGGCATCCCAGATGCCTTTTCCTTCTCCTAGGCCTACTGGTTTTCCTCCAGAGGAGGGTTGGAGGCACACAGGGACCTGCTGCAGACAGCCCTGAGCTTTACTTGCCAAGCTCTGTACCTTTTTGGTATGACCGAAGAGTAATTTGCTCATCAGGCAAGTGTAGATTGCCTCAGACTATGCCTACCTCCTAGTCCCCCTCCTGCTTTTCATATGACATTGAATAAAAAGAAGGCAGTTTACCCTGAGGAAATGGAGTGGAATATAGAATTATAGAATATCTAAAGTTGGAAGGGACCCATAAGGACCCAACCCCATAAGAAGTGATTGGCCATAAAATCACCTTTATTTTTTTATTGAGAGGGATTTTTGTTGTTGTTTTAATTCTTAGCAATGTCAGTCCAGCTACCCAGAGAGCTGCACAGCCCCTAATGCCATGAAAAAGCTATATTACCAGGACAACAAGAGTGACCCTTCTTTAGTTACAGGGAGATGCCTTCTTGCTCTCCTCTTGCAGGTCCCTATCCCTTTTGTGGGAGACCACCAAACGCTAAATGACTGGGTATGATAAACCTATTGGCTGCAGAGAGGTTGTACAGACACTGGCTAAGAGATACGCACCGAAAACCTGGGTGCAGGTGAGCTGAAGTTGACCAGGAGAAGCAGCAGCAGCAACCAAGGCATCATCACACTCATTTTTATCACCTGCAAAGAAGCATTGACAGGCTGCACTTGAGGTTTCTTTAGTTCTGCTCACAACTTATTCCCCCCTCCCACTCATATTTAATTCCCCAGAAAATGCTGCAGAATTTGTTAAGCAAGTTGCTTGAAACTACAGGCAGGACAAGATCAGGGAAATGATGCATGTCAGGGAGAAGCTGAAACACCAGTGCAGCACACCGACAGGAGAACCGAGGCTTGGGTCCAAGCTCCTGCTTCCCTGGAGAAATATGTCCCACCCGGTGGGACTCTCCAGCAGCCTCTGACCCTTCTCCTGAGTGCCCACACAGAGGGGAAGTTACTCAGACTATTTGGAGCATCCCTTGCTAGACTGATGGGCCAAAATCACACAGTCATCATTAATTTAAAACTCTATGAATTCAAGAGGAATTTTGCCTCCTGGTTGAGTGACCGTAGGTGATGCCCCTCCTTGGTCCATGGAGAGGTCTGTCAGGATGGGATCACCTTGGAGGCCAAGAGCAGAAGACACACATGGGACAGAACAGGCATTGGATAGTTTTTGCTTGGATTTCAGTGGAAGAGGTCTCTGCTGCTGACATGCCCCAGCACATAGACAGGGCTTCAGTCAGAGTCTCAGCTAGAAAAAACACTAAGCAAATGCCACTGGGAACATACAGCTGAATGTGAGCAAACAGTACAAACTGTTTGCAGTGTACTTGCATGGTGCTTTTAGGAAAAAAAATCAGAAAGAACTGAAAAAAATCTGTAAAATAGGCTAAACTCGACTCCTCCGCTTCACATCTGGAAGTGTTGCAGAAACTTGGCTACCCAGCTCTGTGCTCTCAGCGACGTGTTTTGTTTCAGCTATGGCTCCATCAGCATCCCTGCAGTGGCTGGTGCTGGGGCTGCTTCCAGAGTCAGCAAAGCTGCTGCGACAGGGGAGCCATTTGCCAAGCCCAAAGCAAGCCGAGAGAAGCAGCACCCTGTGGAAGTCACCCATAGAAGGTGTTGCACAGGTGGGTGGCCCAGCACACAACGTTTGTTCAGCATTGCAGCAGGGGACCCCCCAGCCCCCGAGCACTGGTGCTGTCCATTCACTCCACCACACAGCAGCAGCGCTGAGGTCGGATTCAGGCCCCGTTGCATATGGATGGAGGCAAAAAATTAACAGGAAGGATGGGTTTGAGCAATGGATCCTGAAAACCAGACAGTGCAGACAGAAGGGAAAGCAAGCAGCTTCATCTACACCTTTATCAACATGTATTAAATGCACATACCTGTAACTCGCCTTTCCTTTAGAGCTTCTCCTGATAAGATTATCTCCCTTAAAAGTCAACTGCAAAAGAAAGTGATCATAAATGTGGCTGTGTTTCTAGACGCTGATGCGATTTTCCTCTCCAGATGGCCCACATCAAGGGCGCAGATGAAGAAAGTTTCACAGCACTGGGCAGTTCCACAGAAAAAAACACTCACAGTTCCTCTAATGAAAGAGTTACCCAAACCCCAGGTTACCTGCTGTCACCCAATATTCATCCTGCTCCTTCACAGTGAGGATAAACAACTGTCAGGTTTCTATCAGCAGTGCTGGTTGCGCACCATTACCCACCTTATTTGACTAAGAAGCTCAACCAAGACTGACTTCTTTAAGTGTTTATATGAATCACTCAGACTAATGCTCCCTGTGGGAGTTTTATCTCACATTTAATACAGCCAGGCTCATTTCAGTAAGTCCTGCAAGGTAGAAATAACACAGCTTTTCCGCTCAGCATTCCTTTTGCTGTTTAATCTGGTTTATATGTAAAAGCACAGCACAGCTGTATTGCCAAAGGAGCTGCAAATCTGAAGCAAGAAGTGACCAGGAGGGTATTAAGCAAGATTTGCTATTAGACTGGAATCTCAGGAGGTTTGCAGTTGTGTAACTCTCCTCTGAGCTGGATGATTAGATTTGCTAGTTAACATAAACAAGGACATTTGTGGAAGGGAATAAAAAAAACCAACCCAAACAAACAGATGGGTGCCTCCCTTTGCGCTATGGCCAGGGAACTACGGTTTAGTTTAAAGAAAACAGCACAAATGTTCCAATTTAGAGGGCTGTGTTTGGAGTAGAGACTGTGGAGCACAAAGACAAGGCATATAAGCTCATCATAAACTTCTGTATTACTCTCCAGGAAAGCAGGAGTGTCCAGCTATTACCAAGTACAACAATGCTGTTTATTTCTTAAAAACAGCATTCCTCTTCTCCCGCAAGAACTGCTGACCCATTTCACTGCCAAGGAATTATGTAAACTGTGCTTTTCTTCTCACTTGTTCTCTACCCCCAGTTTTAGGCTGAATTTAGAAGCTATGAAATTAAATGAGTGAAACACCTCCTCTCCTCCTTAGTGGGAAATTGGCCCTTTCTTCCACTCATCCCCTGGGGCTTTCATCCACACCAGTCTCTTCCTTAACTGGAGCCAACCAGTCAGCGCTTGAGACACCGCCTCCAAATTTATCCTCTTGCTTTAATGGCCAACAACCTCCTTGACCCACAAGCACCTCCCAGTCCTGGGTGGGATCAACAATGGCCTGGACTGGCAGCACTGGGGTCACGGTCTGGGCAGCACGGTCATTCTCTGTGGTTGTCTGCAGGGCTGCACAGCCAGGAAGCATCAGGCTGCACGTGTCTAACTCCTGCTGGTCCCTGGGTAGAGGGGGTGGTGGAACTGCGGTCGTGGTGGGACTCATGCGTGTGTTACGTGACTGCAACTTTGCAGGAGCAGGACTCAAAGTCCAACTCTCCTTCAGGAACCCCCCAAATGTCTCTCAGAGCCAAGACACCTGAAGCACTCTCATGCTCTCTCGAGGACCCCACCAGTGTTAGTCCCACCACTGTCTGCACATGAAAAACCCAGTCAGCTGGAATGTGTTTCTTGCATACCTGTTTCACAATGAACTTATTTTCCCAGGCTATATGAAATTTTGGGAACATCTGAAGCTCAAGAGAGGGACTGCCATGAGTGTGAGGTCACGTGAGGTAGATCTAGCAGAAGGGTGTGTTCATGTACTGCTCCATTGGCCCAGAGCTAAAATAATCAAGTCATCATAAAGAACGTGGACACTGTGTGATCACTGATTTGTTTTCTCACAGATGTTGAAGTCCCTAGGTGATAGGACTGTAAACGCTTTTCTGGTTTTTTTCTCCTGGAATACACATGCTTTACACATATTCTGCAGTGCAAATTCCTGTTTAGTTACTTGGAAGGAGATCAAATTCCCTCTTCTTAAGATACTCAGTGACCTTGTCAGCAAATAATAACAGTTTCATTAACTAAAAACCTCCACACCCTGCTCTCCTCCACCCTCCTTCCAGCAAAAGTACGTGGGTGCTGAGTAACAGTCATAAAAAACTATTATTCACACATTAAATATACAGCCAGCACAGAAGGAATGCAAACTGGTGGATAATTGTCAATTAAGAGAGTGGCTCTGGGGCACCTGCAGTCACGGGGCACTGGGCTCTACCAGATAGACTGGCTCAGGATGAAGACATGAAGGTGACACCCAATGGACCTTCAATCCCCGAGACCCCAGGGGAACATCATTGCAACTGGAAGACAGTGGTGTCCTCTCAAAACTCTCCCAAGTGCAATTCCTCATTGTTCATTTGTTCTTAAAGGAGGAAGGGAAGAAATGCCACAGACTGCTTCAGCCTCCAAAGGAGGTACTTGAGGTTTTCACAGCAAGAGTCTGACTGCCTACCTGTGCCCTGGGAAAATTCAGTGAGGTCTAGAGCCAGCTCCAAGCAAATCAGCTGATTTGCACAAATATTTGCCATTATATTTATACTTCTCTATCACATCCCACCTTCCATGAACATCTTGCTCACTGGGAGAGACTGTGGGCCAGGCTCCTTTGCAGGCACTGCAGGTGTGGAGGTGTCAGTGGTCTGCAGGCTCTCGACGTGTGAGCTTCTGCAGGAATCTGCTGCCAGGTTTTTTAAGACAAAGTTAATGTACGAGATGTGAAACAAATATTTATTAAAAAACCCTAAAACCAACCCAATAAGAATAAAAGGCTTCATCAAAAGTAAGATATTTAAAAGGCCGGGATGACATCAGCCACTATAGTTTCAATCTACAAAATAACCGAAACCAGCATATGCACATTAAATGTTTGTGGTTTGTCAGTAAGGAGAGACCACAGAAACCTGTGTACAAGGAAAGAGTAATGGTAGCAGACCACGAAACATGCTAGATCTGAATGTTTTGATAATGTTCAAAGAGCAAAGACATAATTCAGTCTAACTAATGAGTCTGCATGCAGCCTATGAGTATCTAATGGGTTGACACAACAAATGTAATTAGTTTATAAGTTCCTGAGGGCAAGCACAGGTCCGAGCGGGTCTCACTTACATCAGGAATAGCTGTACCAAAGGGAATTAGTCACAGGGCCAGAGGGAGTATGTGGATTATCTGTATGATCTTCTACCTACCTCAGGTCAGAGAACTCCCCTGACCTCATTCACTCCCATTTGAACTAGAGCATCTCTGAGAAAAAGACATTTTGGTGTAAAATGTTCAGCATTGAAGAACCAGCTGCAGACCTCAGCACGCTCTTCCACTGCTTAATTCCCCCCATTGTTAATTATTATTGGCTTTTGCCCTGAGTCTGAATCTGCTAAGTCTCATCCTGCAGCCTCTAATGCCTCTCTCTGTGAAGGGGAGGAGCCCTCTGCTGCCAAATGTCTTTTTCCCTGCTTAAGGCCAGGTCCAAGTGCATACAAGCTGTGTGCCTGCCCCTGCCTGGAAACCTAAACCCTGGTAGCTGCTTTGGCTGCAGGTGTATGCACTGGGGGAAAGCCAGCAAGAAGCGAGGGATTGCATGGAGCTTGTCCTGGGCAAGGCTGGGCACCATGGCACGAGCACATCCCAAGGGAAGAGCGCTAGTGGGCACTTGGCTGGCATGGGGAAGGAGGAAGGGCAAGAGCAAGTTCTGCTCCTGGGGTGATTTCATTCAGGTTTGTTTAATGCAGAATGCAGAATGCAGTGTGTGGTGGAGGTGGTCTCAGTGGGCTTGCTGAGGGGGCTTTACAATACCCTTCTGCCTAGTATTGGGGCCCTGATGTGCTGTAGGCAGGGGCTAGCAGCAGAGGTATGTGGCCAGCACAGTCCAGGGCATGCACAGGAGCAAAACTGCAGGTTCTGGGGGGATCTCTGCAGCCCAACAAAGAGGTGCCAAGTTAATTTAATTGCCTCTAGGGCTAAGCAGCTGCTGAACAAATACCTTTCTAGATCTAAATTTTGAAGCTTTAAGTCTGCTTACACCCCTTTTAGAGCGTTTAGACCTTTTTTCCAGATCCAGCCGTGACTGACTATGATTAAGTCACTCCTTATATTTTCTTTCAGAAGAGAGACAGCTTTGAGCTCCTCGACCCAGGTGTAATGAGGTGCACTTCACAACCTTTTACTCACACTGTGGTTCTTCCCTCTTCCTTATGGAGTTGTGGTTACCAGGACCGGAGAGCTGAGAGCACACGGAGCCAAGTTATAAGCTCAAGCAGTATTTCCAATCCATCATCTTTCCTGTTTGCGGATATAGGGATCTTGCTATTCCTTTTGCCACAGAGCCACATGCCACAGTCACCTGTGGATGGTTACTCTCTGCTGCTATCCCAGAATTTTTCAGTTACCTGTTTTCACAATACAGTCACTGATGCTCGATGGTGTTATTCTCTGCAGTCAGGATGATTGTAATTTGCAACACATGAGAAATTAGTCCAGAAATGCTTGCAAGCTTGTCAACATGTACGCACATATGCAATGCAGGTGGCAGGTGCCATGCAGTGACAGATAGTGGGACTGTAAGTAGACCAAGGATTTTTTTAAAAGACGTTGCGTGATCTTCCAGGTAGCAGGCTGAAAAACATCGTCCTGAGATCCTTTGTTCTGAGATTGACAGTGGATGCATGGAAAAGCATGTTACTCGCTCATCTGAATTTACCAGATGTTACAATTCACTCAGTGCTAGGCAGCACTTTTATCTAACTACTTTTCCAACCTCTGTGTCAGCTGCAAACCTCATGACTCGGGATTTCAGAGCATCTTTTAAAACAAAACAACACAACACAACATTAAACAGAATACGACAACACCCAATCCCTGCAGAACTTCTCTGGAAAGGAGTTGCTAAGGATGCTTCTCCTTTTAGTCATTTTAAGACTAGGGTGCCGGGTTATCACCAGTGTGAACCAGATTGTATTTATAATCTTCCACCTTTTTAATAAAATGTGATTTTCTAGCCAGACAGTTGCTCACAGAAGCAACAAAATACTTTTGTTTTATCAGTAAAACTTGTAGTTTTGTCTTAGAAGAACTATTTTCCCTAATCCCATGTTGATTGGCATTAATTATTATTACTGTTATCACTGAGCTTTAAAATATTTTATTAGTTGAAGCCTCTATCTACTCTGCTCTCATTTCATCTGGGAGCAAAGCCAAGTGGACAGATCTATCATCATCAGGTCATCTGATCTACCTGCTTTTAATATTGTCAGAGAATGGATTTTTTTATCCCCACTTATCTCCATACTTCTGTTATCTCAAGACTTAATAAAAAATAAATTATTTTTCTTGGCATTTATATCTGATACTCTTAAGATTAATAGTCTTAAGAGTATCATATATAAATGAGCCGTACCTACTGACTTTATAATCTACCAAGTTAAGAAATTCTGTTTACCACCCTATCTGTTATTTTTGGATTGTAAAGTATGTCATCAGCCCTCTGAGATATGCATACTTCATCCTGCTCCTTACCCAGTATTTAACTGGATTATTTGCTGAACATTTCAATCTTTTCTGCATTTTGCTGACAATTTTGCAATTTTACATTGATGAATAGTTGTCAAGGGATCAGAAACTGGATTCTGAGTGGTTCTTAAATGTCAGTATCATGAGTTAACCAGCAAAATATAATGAAAATTATTTACAAGTCTTGAATTTAAAGAACTGAATATTTTCAATGCTTCCTTTTTGTTTTTAGCTTTACGAACCTTGAATCTTGTTCTTACGCTTTTCTCCACCAGCTGAGGGCTAGAAATTTAATTTTATTATTAATAATAAAAAGTGGTATTTTTATTTTAGTCATCTGACTCCAGAAGTCAGAGTTTTAAGAAAAATAGATCAACCACCAGGAAAATAATGATGACGCATGAGAGCTGGCAAATCTTCTACAGCATCACCAATGCTCTAAGATTAGCAATGCTGAAAAGAACAGTTACGGTGTTACCACTGGCAAAGCAGCGTCTACAACTTTGATGAGAAATGGGAAGAACTGGTTTTCTTTTTTACTATGAGTGCATATGGAACCTCTAGCAAGCTGGTTCGTTTACAGCCCTGGCATTCAGTCTGAGCATCAAACTGGAAGCCTCCCAGCCTCCAACCTCTAGCCTCTCCTTTTCACTGTTTGTTCTGTGAAAAGTCCACTTCAATACCCAAACTGCCTTCACGCCTTGGTGCTTGCAGGGCACGGGACAGGAGAAACCAGATTCCCGTATTTCTACATTTTTCTCTGATATGGTCCTCCCTATGAAGGTGATCCATGAGCATAAGCTCCTGCTGAGAGTAACTCACAGGATACCTACGTGGTCCACAGGATCAAGCCTGTACCAAATAATCTGCACATGTAACATTTTTTCAGGACTAAGTGCAAATTAAGCTGTTTCTTCTCATCATCCAGCTTAGTTTCCATCCACGTTTAGCTACTTCTCAAATACATAATTATCTGAATACACCAAACATATTTAGCTCATTACTTGCTACCTCTGTCTGTACTAGCTACTAACCCATATACTTATATATGTGACAGACCTGAAAGAAATGCTATTGTCAGCATTCACCTTACGGATTTTATTTCTTTTGGGCAAGAAGCATTCGGAAAGGCTCCTGCCACCGATTAACCACGTCTAACCCCGATCAAGCCCCAGTAGCTCTGCGAGCAGCCCCCAAAAGTTCGCTTTGAGCTCCCTCTGCCGCCGACCGTGCCGCAGAAAACCTCCCAGCGCATCCTGGCCTCTGCAGCAGCGCTGTCCCACCGTGTGATGCTCTGGGACCGCCCGTTGCTTGCCTGCTGCTGGTAAAGGATGAGATAGGCGCGAAGCCTCCACAGACCACGGCGTAACACGCCGTGCTCTGCCCTGCAAGCTCCGATCCTGCCAAAACATAAGTGCTCAGTGTTAGATGAGGAACACAAATGCGCAGTGTTTTGTGTCTCTGCCCTGGATGGAGGCAGTTGCTGCTACAGGCCGTGGGGAACTGCCTGGCCCGCGGCCCACCTGCACCAACCCTGCCCCGATCGCAGCCCCCAGAGCCGCCACGCCACGGGAAATGCAGTAAGAGGTGTCAAAGCGCGGCAGCGAAGTTTGCAAAGCCCGAATGGCCAAGTTTCGGGAGAAGGCGGCAGGCCTTGCTGGGGCGGGATGGCGGCAGCCTCCTCGCCCCTGCGGGCCTGTGCGGGCGGGGGCCAGTGTGATCCCGGAGGAGAC
>NW_010204287.1:0-1495 GCF_000695765.1 Mesitornis unicolor
AAATGTGTGCATTAAAAATAAGTTGTCTATATACCCATCTGTCTTGCCAAAAAGTTGTTTTGGAACATTTTAAAAAGAAAGCTCTTGAAACTCAACTATGCAAGGGCTGTCCTGGGTAGTGTCCACAATTCTCTTTGCCCAAGAGCTTTCCTTTCTTAAAGAAAGGCTTTAAACAGGAACTTCTGACACTTCCCTCATCTCACCTTTCATCCACGTCTTTTCATTTGCTTCTTCAAGAGAAGAGTACAAGAAATGTGAGATCCAGCCCGGGGTGCTCCGTGCTCTTTCTCCACCCGTGGTTCTTAGGCGGGAAGATGTTTCCTGGCCCTGCCCTGTTTGGCTGCTGACTTCAAGATGGCCGCCGGCCCCTGCTGGGGCAGAGCCTCCCAGTATGTGAGGAACAACTGGCGAACAAGAGTTTTCTTGCAGGAGCGCTGCAGCAGCTCATGTTTCTGTGTGAAACTCGAGCAGTATTTTGATTTGTTTCCTTTCCTGTTTCAAAGTTTGTTTATAGATTTTCTGGTTATTTGCCCTCAGGATATGAAACGGGCAGGCAAATGAAAAGGAATGCCAAATTCATACTATTAGACAATTAACTAACTATTATTCTGTTGGTGGTGGTGGTTTGGTTTTCTTAAATTTTTGCTTTATTTGTTTGGTTTTTTAAAATCGTATTAGGGATACATTACAGAAGCTTTTGATTTTATGGAATTATCCACATTATTATGGAGCTCTTCCACAGCAGCAGGAAGGACAGACGGAGGGTGCCCCCGCCGGGTCCCCAGGGCCTGTCTCCAAACCCCCTGGCTCAAGGGGCCAAACTCCAGTGCCTAACTGGAGGGGGTGAGGGCCCAGCTCCCTCCTGTGCCTGGGCACTGGCAGCAGCTCACCAAGCCCAGGTGCACGCCTCTTTATGTAGAGGACAGTCTCCATTTCTTCAGGCACTTAATTCTGACATTCCTTTCTACTGTGGGTTTTCTGACTGACTTCCAGCTCCTGTAGGTTACATTGGTGGTGCACCTGGAGTACCATACTTTGGCAGAGAAGCAGATTATCTGTCACTGAGATACAGTAATCGCTGTTTTAACAATTATTTGTTAACAACTGTCTTCACTGTTATAAGACAGTTATGGTACTGACAGTTGCGTTTGTTAGATTGTCACACCAGGATCGAGTCCAACTGAAGTTGGAGCTGCTGTGTGGCCTGTGGCAGCTGTAACTGCAGAGGGGTGATCCAAATGGTTTGGCTTCAGACCCTTTCATTTTCCTCCTCGCCGAAATCTGTTCGGGCAGTCTCAGGCCGTCTCCTCTGCTGACCTTCCACAAGTCGCTGCCATGGAAATTTGGGAGTGATTTTTACAGAAGGAGCAACACTCCTACTGCCAGAATATTCCAGTGCTGTGGCCCAGACTGGGACTGGCAGAGATCAACGACACTCCCACTGCCAGAATGTTCCAGTGCTGCGGCCCAGACTGGGACTGGCAGAGATCAACTT
>NW_010204288.1:0-21380 GCF_000695765.1 Mesitornis unicolor
ACACTCCCTCCCAACTTAGTGTCCTCTGCAATCATTCCTTTGCCACCTGACTCCTCCAAGCAGGCTGCCCTGAAGAGGGCACCCCCTTTCTCAGCAGCTCCTGCCTCCCACCCCACCAGGCAGGGCAGGGACACGTCAGGCACAGGCTGTCCCACTGCTGAAGCAAGGAGCTGCCTACATGGGTCAGAAATGGGCACACACCAGCTCAGGCCCACATAGCCTCACCTCACCACAGCCAGGCACGGGCTGTTTGCTGGAAATGCTGTCATGAATCCTAGCTTCCCGCTGTTCCAGCCCTCTAGAGCACACTGTGGGTTTCCTCACTGTCCTCTATCATGGACGCAGCTCTCCTCAAGTATCCAAGTCATAAAAAAGATGGATTTTGAAATAATGTTTGGCAAATACTGACTGCTTAGTCAAAAGTACAACAAAGTTCACCAAACTACATGTATATTTTCAAGATAAAAATCCTGTAGAACTTTTTTCTTAATCCAAATGCTATATCCTCATTTAACCTCAAGCTCTGAATGAAATAATGTACTGAACATCTACTCAATCCTTCATTAAAATAAATCCAAAACACAGATGGCCGGACAGAAACTTGTACAAATGAGATTTTGTGCTCAGGACAAAGACTTAAAGAAAGGTAACTTGTATTCAAAGTCATCGCTGGGATACAGTCCCCTTAGAAATAAAAAGCTACCCTACAGCAAGGAAATAACAGCACCAGCTCTTCTAAAGGTCACTTCAAATTCAGTCTTTTTAAGACCACACTGTATTTTGCAGTAATTTTCATTCCTTTTTTAAAACAACTGCAAATAAGCACATGAAAGAGTGCCAATAGTGTCAAATCGGTGTATTTGATTCAACCAATTTTACAGTAACGTAAGCCAACACAGCATAGATCAAGGAGGCACAGGATGACACCAGCCAGCTACAGTAATCATCAACATCTTTGTGTGTGGAGCGAAACACTCATTATTAGATTATTTTTTTTTCTTTTTTAATGAAAAAAGTGTTGACTGCCTTTAACACATGGAATTACATACCTGGATAACCTATGCTGAGACAGCTGACAAGCACGTCACTCCCACAGATCTTTGAGTTATTTGCTGATCATCACCTCCCGAGCCATGGTTTGTCACCACTTACAGCGTGGCAAGCAAGCTGGTGGCCGCTCCTTTTAACTGTGTTCTGTAAGCTACAGAGCTGCAGGAGCTGGTTACAAAGCCACTCTACCATCTGTGCAACAGGGCAACACACACTGTAGCTTCATCAGCCACTCTATTCTCCTCAGCCCAGAACTGCCCTGGCTTCACAGCCACCTGAGCTTGTGTGGTTTGAGAACAGTAAGCGGTATCAGCTATGTACCTCTCTTGTGACCTCATACTGAAAAAAAACATGCAGGAAAAATAGAAATAATGTTATAAAACCTCAGTACATCGACCAGAATGCATATGCACTCCATTCTGGCACCCAAAACCTGGATGGAGTGATTTTGTGTCCTACAGCATTTCAGATCATCACATCCTGTGTTGTGCACTACATGAAATCAACTGAATCCAAACCACAAATAATTCACTTTTTCATACCAGATAGTCCCTTTACATTTTTTTTAAATCTCACTAACGCTTTTCTGATGGGCAGGGTATTATACACGTATTAGATAAAAACTATTCATCATACATAACATGTACATGCAGTACAACTATGTACATGCTACATGTAGTATTAGTAGGGCAGGTGGCCATTAGAAGCCTGAACAATTTGATTTTGTGATGCAAAGTGTATATGAAGCTACATGTACGAGTAAGAGATAGCCTATACGATTTGTTGACTTTGAAGAAGTAACAGAAGTTTACACTGCCTACAAACACAGAATCACAGAACGTTAGGGATTGGAAGGGACTTCAAAAGACCATCCAGTCCAATCCCCCTGCCGGAGCAGGAACACCTAGATGAGGTTGCACAGGAAGGCGTCCAGGCGGGTTTTGAATGTCTCCAGAGAAGGAGACTCCACAACCTCTCTGGGCAGCCTGTTCCAGTGCTCTGTCACCCTCACTGAGAAGAAGTTTCTTCTCAAATTTAAGTGGAACCTCCTGTGTTCCAGCTTGTGTCACACCTACAAGAAATGTACCTAAGGACATCCTCTAACCTCCTTTCACTATTCTAGAAACAATAAACATTTACTAACAAGCAACAATATAGAAATAATACACTTTTGGTTTTTTCCTTTATCATATTCCCAAAACAGCTAAGAAATATCACCTTAGTACACTGAAAGAGAAAATAAAACGCTATGTCAAACTGCGGCTCTCACATAACTTGTCTGGCTGCTCAGGAACTGCTGAAACGGTTCCACACAAGCAGTCAAGCCTTCCAAGCAGCTCTCCATTTCTTCACAGCAGCTATGATCCAGGTCCAAATTCAGGACACAAATATGATGGGAAATTCTTGCTGAAAATATACCCACATTTCATCAAGATGACTGAAATTCCTCCTTCAAAAAAATCACAGCCGGGTTAAAAGTCAGCACTTTTAAGAAAACTGCTTTTGTTTCTGCTGTTTATTATTTTTATACAGAGGATAAACAATAAAAATTGGGGGGCAGAGAGGGTGAAGTAAGGCTGTCCGTGAGCACTCTAAAACATGTTTTGTTTGTGTATGTGCAGACAGCGCCGCATCACAGTGCAAAGCCACCAGCCAGGACCTCAGCTTAGCGGCACAGCAGAGGCCATTGCTGGAGGGGCCTGGCTGAAGGCAAGCAAGGCTGGGCAGCAAGTGACAACATCTAGGCCAGAAAAATAGACAAAAATTACTTATAGCAGCTGGGAATAAACCATAAGGGGGACAGTAGGAATATGAGGCAGGTAAGACACTTTTGAGGGGGAAATTAGGAGACTACAGTTCTACTAAACTGATGTCGAATTGGACCTTCGTGCTCAGTATGTGTCTAGATAGAAACTGTAACACACAAGATATTTATGACTTATCTTTCTCCAATCCTCATAAAGCTGCCTTTGTTACTCAAAAATCTCTAAATATTTACAAGATCTTTTCGAGGACCTGCATATTGGGAGAGACTTCAAAAATAAAAAACAAACAGGTAAAAATAAAAAACCTAAATGGTAAGGAAAATTTAATGGGGAACTTCAGAATCTGAGAAGCAAGCTGAATTATCCCACCTGTACAAGAAGCCTAACATGACACTACACCTGTCCAGACAGCATTGCTTTAAAGCAAGCAAATAAAGCATTGTTCTAGTTTCACTGATTCTGAATCAATATTTGTCATTTTTTCACCAATTTCTGTGAATAAGTGTTTTCCAGCTAAATGCTATTGATAATTAAGGTCCTCATTAGTAAAGGCCAGCCCTGCAGTTATCCATTTATTTCTCTCATCCTGCAAACCACAGCTCTGCAACCTTCTGCTGGAGAAGAGCAAGTCACACAGCTGACAGATGTCTACGTCCTCAGTAACATATTAAAGCCTATTTCTATGTTCAGTTCAGTCTAACAAGCTGCTTGGCAGTTGCATCCTTAAGTTTTGCAATGACTCTTCTGGTTTGGGAACTCAGATTTCTGACTAGCTTCCTTGGCCACAGTCGTGCTCACCAGTTAACTAAAACCACTGTAGAAGAGTCACTGGGAGAGGTGATGAGGTCCTCCTACACAGAGGACTTGCGCTTGTGCGTAAGCATATGCATACACACACACAAAATTGTTCTCCTCCGACTGCTGCTCACAACTGCTGTATGCAGCTACCAGATGAGGAGGAAACACCTGTACTTTCCCAACGGGAGTCATCTGAGCACGGGTGAAAAGGTTCATCTGCGAGACCTTACCAGTAAGCTCTTCCTAATAAGTCCTTTGCATGTGAACAAGAGTAACGGGAGGGTTCAAAGGCAGAAGAAAATTAAGCTTACAGGAAAAGGGAGGTCCCTAGCAGACAAGGAGAAACAAAAATGGGTCATAACACTCCAAATTCAAACCCATGAAGTTTCACGTTAGAAGTAAAGGAGGCATCAAAAGAAGCTCTACATCCCAATAACAAGTCACTACAGCAGTCTCAAATGTTGCAAGACGCTATCGCGAAGTGGAGTATTTTTCTGCAGACTCTTGCAGGATCACTTCAAGTTTGTATCAAAAAAGATTAGCACATCCTCACTATTGCATTGCCTCTTTCCTTTCCAGTTTATGACGGTATCTTGGCTTTCTCTAGAGCAGTACAGAAGCAAAGGGGTGAAGTTCTTCAAAACTGTCTTCCCATCTACCACGTCCTCTCATTAACCTCGTATGCCCTATACCCAGAAAGATTATGCCAGCATTTGTGACTAGCTTGATATCCTGAAGTCTGACCTTGCTAGACGAAACCTTTCCTCAGAATTTTGGGGTCTATATGATTATCCCAAACATTATGGCAGAGATTTTTAAAAATATGTTCTAACAGCCACTGGTAATTCACATTTCTGTACATTTGTAATGGGTAGCTCTGCACTGCTGAATGCCCCCCACTACCACCACCATCTCCCCAGCCTTAAATTTATCATTCTACTTTAACAACTATCCAGACAGGAAATAATTAAATATATAAAAATATATATATATATGAAAGTGCCAAATGACAGAGACTTAGCTTAAGCATTCTTCAATAACGCAAGCACTGTAAAACACTTTTTTTGAACACTTTAAGGCGCTTTAGACAAGTCTCAGTCAGCAAAATTGAGAATCTTACCTTGACTGGTAATCTTTGGGCCAACTGGAAGGCAAGTAGTTGAAGATGCACAGAGGTTAACACCAGAATCTTGAGGTATATACATAATTATAGTCTGATGTGGTCTACACCTGCTTATTAACCAAAGAAAACCCTTCTCATACACTGAGAAGGCCCATTGTGCTAGAAAACAGGCCAATAAACATGATGCTAAAGAGATTTTATACTTCTGTAGTCTGGGAGAAATGGTATTTAGAATAGGCTGTTCCAAACTATACTTAACTACTTATCTTCTCCTAGGGGTAAACTGAAGCTAAATGAGAGTAGAAACAGACATCTGTCATGTCTATGTCCACAAACAGCTCAGCACTCCTATCAGTGAAAATTTAAGCAATTGGATGTTTTAAAGTATTTGATCCTGCAAAAACTTACTACAGTCAGAGTACACACAGTTAAAATTTACTGGAATTAATTTCATGAAGCTATGTCCACCAATAAGTATTACCCAATAATACTAATAAAAGAGAAAACACATGTTAAAAGTTACCAGAAACCACTTCTAGAGAGATTCAGCAGAAAATTCCAAACAATGGGAGGAAAAAGTAAATGCAACTGGTCGGAGTATAAAACAATGGTTGAAAAATATATATATTCAAAAGACCATTCTTTTCAAGTGTCAGAACAAAGTGATGTGTACACAAGTGCCAAAAGAATATGCATACCATGACTTCACATCCATCCTATTAAAAACAAATTGTAAGTAAAACAGTGACCAAATGCCTCACACTCAGAAAACCTACGTTGTCAGATAATACCAGAAATTCAAGACAAGAGTTTCACGTTTAGCCTTTCAGAACAGCTTTGCTCTTCCTTCTCCTCCTCCAGCCTGCTTGAAAACAGTGTTGTACTCGTTCTATATTTTTCCTGAAAGTACCACGTATGGCATTTCTCAAGCATGTTCGATGATCACATTCCTGGAAGTTTTATGGACTTCTGTACCATCTCTGTCCAACATTTTCTAACGTGTTACTGCGCTGCCATGCACCAACTTTGCCTGTACAGCAGACATTTTCCCTTGTAAAAGGCCACAGCCCTGGCCCCAAGCCCCCCTCAGTGGAGTGGGTGCCTATGGGCTCCAAGGGAAACCTGCCACCAGAGAGGGCATTACACCCCGCTCCAGCAGACCCCTGCCCAAACCATGTCCCAGATCTGTAAGGCAGGCTTTCTAGGCTGCTGCTCAAGTTTCTGAGCTACATTAATAAAGCGATGTTTTATGTGGGAGTGAAAGTGTGCAGCTGATGTGGCACACGCACGATCCAAGGGCAGTGGTTCAATCACTTGCCTGAAGACTCACTAAGCTTGACTGAGCTCTGAGCAACTCAAGTGGAAATATGTTGACAGGATCTTTGATGCTTTTGGGTTCAGACTCCATTTCTTGCAAGCGGTGATCTATGGCAATCACCTCATTATTTAAGGTTTTTCCACTCTTCCAGGACTTAGAGACCCCTAGTCAAGCATTTATGGGTGCATGATTCAGCTGCCTAGAAGTGGCGATGGACAAGTCATTACTGAACACTGTACACATTAGCATACACAGACAGACATCCTCAATCTACCTACTTATTTAAAAGCTCTGTATGTTAAAAAGCTCCACATTTACAGAAACAGTTAATGGTTACCTTTAAGGTATTAAAAGTGGACTTAAAATAATCCAGTAAGGAAAAACTGTGCTTAAAATGTATCTTCTATTTTCTAAACATATCAGGAGATGTAACAAAAGAAACTATATCTCCCCAAAATTTTTGCTGCTTTTATACCACAGGAGCAACAACTCCCCTGCTAAGTAAAATAATTACTTTAAAGCCTAGTAACTACCTAAGGAAAAAAGCAATGGTTCTGCAATGATTTGCAGCCTTGCTGTATTTTCTTCTCCACAGCTCACTCTTGGCCTTTACTTTAAAATTACAGATATAGCTGTCAAATTATTTACACTTTATGACATGCCAGTTTATATAATTTTAATTTAAGCTTTTGATTTTAAACATACACAATCTACCAGTCACAAATAAAAAAAAAAATCATGTAAGCTACAAATATATACTGTTAATATATGTGTTGGGGAGAAGATTCTCTAAAATACGTACTTAATAAGTACTTAATACTTACAACCTGCACACTCCAGGTCGACCTCCTTGTCAGCCAGGAATTTTCAAGCTTTATAGAAAAACTTAGCCCCTCTTTTCCCCACATTTCATTATCCTGCTATTATTACCGTTCCCCAAATGCGCTTACCTCCCACAGGCCTCCTTAATGCTTACCTTGCAAACTAACACAGTGTATTCCCCAATCAATATCAGTGATTTAGCAACATATCCTAAAGAAAGACGGTTCTACAGATTTATGTTAATCTGACATTTTTTTAAGAGGCTGAAGTTATGAAGTTTGACGCTATTACTTCTATGCTTGCCAGCAGTTGTGCAATATATTATCTTTAAGGTTCAAGCTAGACCAATAAAGTACTTCCAAGTAAGTAATGTGAGGAATTACACATAATTTCGCTGTCACGCTTTTGCTAAAATACAGGCATAAAAAAATATTTTGTGAGAAGTCCAGAGAAATCCAGCCAGATAATGTGCTTTTTATGAACGGTAATAGTGCAATAAGAAAAAAAAAAAAAATAAGATGATCTGCTCAAATCCAACATTAAAAACTATTTAGAACTATTAGAAAAAATCATTTTCAGTGTAAGAAACTAAATCAAAGAGCAAGACAGCACAAGTAATGGTTTTGGGTTGGTTTTTTTTCCAGTAGAAAATTTCAGGTCTACCAAAAAAAGGGACAGGAAAAAAAAACCAATCAACAGGAGACAAAGCACAATTACAGAAGACACATCATGCCATCAAACCTACATTGACCTTAATTTGAACACAACTGAACAAGTACCAGTACCTCTTCACTCAAACAGCAGTGGAAATTGGATTTATACAGTAACACAGTAAACAGACTTCAACAGTAGATGGCTGCCTCCTCTTCTTCCTCCCTATCTCCCATGACCGAGAAGGTTAAAAATAGAGGCTTCCGTTTCCTTAGATTATTTCGCTTTAAACCTTTCTAGAGCACTGAAATTAGCTACTTTGCCAGCTTCCTACGTTTGTGTTTGAAAAGAAGGAGCGTTAAAAACACACTTCCATTTACAGCAACTCAGGAAACCAGCTTCTGTGGTTTGCGTTGTTATTATTATCATTTCCAAATTACAAGTCTTTCCACAAGCCCTAGGTGGCTGTTGCAAAGCTTCCCTTTGGATACTGCTTACCCAAAGGCCCCTCGCACCACATAGTAACATATTTTGGGGATAATC
This sequence comes from Mesitornis unicolor, assembly GCF_000695765.1. NCBI lineage: Eukaryota > Metazoa > Chordata > Aves > Mesitornithiformes > Mesitornithidae > Mesitornis > Mesitornis unicolor. Next base: position 8,072 of record NW_010204288.1, read on the forward strand.
TTCTGCGCTTGCATATTTTGCTATATTTACGCATTCCTTTGCCGTTAGTAAACGCGGATATTTTCAGTGCACAGCATTCAATGCCCCATATCCAAGAGCGGCTCAGTACTGGGAAGGAGGGTTTCAGAGCCACAGAGAGGCAGCTTCAGCTCCCTCCCTCCCTGAGCCTTCGAGGAAGTCAGAGCCACAGGAAGCCTCTGACTTCCACCACGCAGCACAGAGAGGCCCCAGCTGTCCAGGTTCATATTTTAAGGTCAGAAGGAACCACTGTCATCATCTACTTGATCTCCTGCATAATACAGACCACAAAACTTTAGCTGGCAATTCTTGCATCTAGCCCAACATCTCGTGGTTGACCTAGAGCATGTTTTCTATAGTGGTAAGAGCAGTGTTTGTTTATACTGAAAAATATGTACATGCAGAATAAGTCTCTGTTTATCTGGGAGGACTGCATATCAACAAACAAAAAGTAGCAGGTGTCCAAATACTGCTATAGTGTAAAGTTGTATTACCCACATGTTACTCTAACGCAGTGCCACCCATTCGTTATGAAGTCTGGTATGCTTCGTTAGGCACTGCCTCATTAGCTAATTTTTTGATTGCTTCAAATTTTGCCAGACTGAAGTTGTTCTGGCTGAAGCTCTCCCTCCTGAGGGTGTGCCTCATCCTCAGCTCCTGTGAGAACTTTCAATTCAAACAGCTCAGCCATTTGAAATGATGAAGCAGAGGGAAAATGCTGTCCCTCCCCAACCCCTGCTAGAATTCCTACAGCAGTCTCCCAGATCATCTCAGTGCCACTGACACCAGGACCGGAATTTTTTAGGTCCCCCACTATCCCCATGGAAAAAAAATTCAAGTTTGGTCAAGGCACAGAGGAATGGAAGAGGGGGAATATTGTTGCATATGCTCAACATAACCCTGTGAAGCATGGAAGCCTTGTTCTTTGCAGATTTAATCTGCACTGATCCTGCACCAGCTCCTCAGGACCTCTCTCTTCCTGGCTACACACCCACCTATCCCCAGTGTGCCTGGACATCGCCAGGCTTGCTCCAGAAAAACACTGCCAGTACAACACTGTTCCTTACGTCCTGGTTAACAGAGATCAGGAAGCCAGTTTCTCCTTCCAGCCTCAATGCAAAGCCCATTAGCACCTGAACACCATGGAGTAGAAAAAGGAAGCAGGCACATCATGATACAGAAGGATGAGGAGCATGAGAATCAGGTGCGGGTGGCAGAAAGCAATAAATAGTGCAGGAAGACACAGACAGAGAAGGAAAAGCACAGGGAGAGGGGCTAAGAGCAGAGCTGGAGCAGAAGGGATGGGCTGGGAGCAGTGTGTAGAGGCCACAGCCTATCCAGCAGGATGGGGAAGGCATCCCTCTGCTCTGAGACTCTGTTCTCCCCTGTGCACTTCACTCCAGCTATATCATAAGCTCCACCTGCAGTTTTGTATGAAAGCTGGATTAACAGCTTGGTACCACTGAACCGGAGAGATCCCTGTTGTCTTCAGTGACAGAGTCCCCCCTCTGCTGCCCTAAACCGCACAATCCCATCATTTCACAGCACCGCAACTTGACACTCATCTGACCATGCAGAAAGGTAGCAGCAGGTATGCTTCGACTCACTAGAACTGCAAAAACAGTAATGGGAAAGGGGAAACGTAGTATTCTGGGGCTTTTTCCCCATGGTTACTGAATGGAATCAGTTTACTTTGCCATCAGATGAGCAAAAAAGGCAATGCAGAGGAGGTGGGAGGTGAATAAGATCTCCTGTTATTTGTAAAAAACTGTTAATCCAACTTGTAGCATCCTAAGGGTACACTAAGCCTCACTTGGCAGGGAGGCAAAAAAACCCACTCACATGAAAACAGAATGCAGCCACAGAAATAAAGACGATTTCACAATGGTGACAATGCAGACATTAATTTTGGCATTTTAGAATGCATCTGTGTTTGGCTATGCAACTTTAATAAACGTGAAAAAACCCTTATATGTACATCACAAAAGTATCTCAGTTAGGAAGAGTACATTTAGGAACCACAATCCATACCTTAAATCTAAAGTTTGAGGGAAGAACAACGGCTATTTAAAAAGTCTGATTCTTTCCTGAGAAAGTGAAGTAAACAGCAAGTGAAAACCCAAAACCTCAAGAGCACTTCTGAGTATCCACTGCAAGGCAATGGTACTGTTGTCCCCAGAACAGTAACCCCCAATGTGAACATTTCCTTCAGTGCTCAAGAAAGGTTAATACCTAACCAGCATAGGAACTTGACATGGATAACATGTTTGGAAACCACCTAAATCATCCTTTTGTCTGTTAAGATTGGTTAAAACAAAACAAAACCAAACCACACACATTGGGAGCTACTCAGGAAATAATTAGATATTCATGAAGGAAATGAACTACTTAAACATATGTAATGATTGATGGACCAACCAACCATTAAAAGAAAGATGTGCAAAGGGAGACAGCTACTCTTTTGAGACATATCCTCAACAATATGCTCACTAAAAACTATTTTTTCACAGTAACTGCAATTAAAATCTCCATTCAGCTTCTCTTCTTTTTCTCAAATAAAATCAAGTCTGTCTTTAATGCAGAGCACACTTATGTGCAACAACAGCCACAAAAGACATCAGAAATGCAGATTAAATGAACTGCAGGAGGAGAAGTGGAGGAAGAAGGAGAAAAAAAGTCACATTTCCAAGAGGCCTGTCTGGTACTGAGTAACCAGCAGATGGGACGGATGTATTCAGAAGAGAAGTGGGGCTTTAGGTCTGACATATTAGAAATCTAAGCTCTCCTCAGTGCTAGCAGAAGGGACATAATGTTTCCTTTGCTTAACATACAGAAAATTACCTGTCCACAGAAACTATATGAAGCCTTGTCATAGTAACTGTTCCCTGCATCTCACAGCTGTCTGTGTTACTAGCAGAGGAAGCATCTAAATCTTTTGCGTCTCTAACTCAAATTTACCTACTTTCTTCCAAATTATTTATGAGTGAGACCTCAGCATCTACAGGACTCTCTCTTCGAAGTGAGGACGGGAGGTACAACTCTCTCCCAGACTTAGAAGTTGATCAGCAAAATTTGAGACAGGTGGCAAACTTCCCAACAATACCAGCTATTTCCAATTACAGAAAGATCTATTGATTCAATCTCTGAGTAGTTCAAAAGAGAAAAAAATCCACAGTTTTCAGAAGTGCTGTAAGCCTGCTTGCTTAGTTTGGTTGATGAGCAATGCTTCAGGAGATCCAGTAAAGGGAGGGCATGAAGCAGACTGAATCATGACGATTATTCCAGACAGCAGATGCCTAATGTGTGCTGAAAACTTTGTGACTAAAGTCTGCTTCAGAGACCAGGACTTCAAAACCTTACCACCAGCTCCTCAAAGGCTATTAGGAAACCTGAGTGAAATGAAAGGGAAACGATGGTGCACGGAAAGGCAGGAGAACGTACATGCACGACAGGAAATTCCCAGAAAAATGCGGTAATGACTCTTACGCACTTACTCTGCTCCACACGTTTTCATGTTGTATCATTCTCTAAAAACCTTTTGCTATTACCCACTGAGCAAGAAGACGGCCTCTCACAAGATAGCTGTGGAAAAAGAAACAAGAGTACTCCCTCTTTCCTCCCCCATCCTGAACTTATGCCACTGAACAACTAATTTGAAGAAGAGATATTTCTCACCATTTCCTAGACCACTGATGCTGCCAGGAAAGCCCAAATTCTGCCATCACCCTTCATCCAGCTTCCTTTTGCAGGTCTTACTTCCCCATCAGTGAACTCAGATGTTTACACACACCACCACCCTTAGCTCTTCCCAGTGTTAAATCCACTGGATTCTTATTCACAGGATTTGGATCTTCTGGTATCATACTGCTGCAGCACGACAACAAGAAATTACTAAAGAGGGAGGCTGTCAGAAGAGCAAAGGTCTTCAAGTCCATCTGAGCAACCTGATCAGGTAACACTGTCCCTCCTTACTACAGGGGGTTGGACCAGATGATCTATAAAGGTCCCTTCCAGCCCAGTACATGCTATGATTCTATGATCACCATAGATGGAAGTCTGATCTTAAACTTTTAACATCCTTGAGAAATTAACTTCCTTGACAATTTTGCCCTCAAATTCTAATTAGAGCACAATTAAGCCAGTTAAATAAACTTATTATACTGCTTATATTGCACTAAATCTATACACTCCTCCCTCCAAATTAACACAGTATTTTTAATCACCACTCAGCAGCACTGCTTTTCACCCTATCTGATCATCTTCAATCTCTTTGCACCAAAGTTCTGAAAAGGGTCCCACTGCATGCCCAGTTAAACCCTATTGCTGTGCTACATTTTAACGGAAGCCCAAATTTTAGAGATATGACTGGTCTAGAGCCTCTCCTTCCATTCGGCTGTATATCAAGCAATGCACCATACTCACAGTGAGTTAATGCCTCTAATTTCTGCAAAAGTTAGTTTTATGGAGATGATTATTTTTCTCTAACTTCTCTCAATAAAGCAGCAGTAATAAATACTCTAATTCAAGACACCAGACAGGTCTCAAATAGAATGTTCATCTGGGGAAGAACACCGATCCCTACCCCTCTACCCCCAAAAAACCCCAAACAAACAAACAAACAAACACAAAAAAAAACCCCAACCCAAACTCTCTAAAACAGAAAGCAATATGCAAGGCATCACATAAACTATCCAAGACATCTCTGAACCACGCTGCTTTCTGAGGTGGCACTACAGTGATGTTAAGGGCTGACATCCATGGATGCAAGCACATTTCTAATATGCACTACTCAAAATTCCAGCAAACACATAAAAAGGGCACTATTCAGCATTTACTTCTTCCCAGACAAGGCATGCCGACAGAAGCAAAGGACGGGACAGCATCGCTGTTGCCATAATACAAATCCAGAATACTTAAAAGGATAGCACACAATTTATGGACAATTGAGCCAAAATGATTTCACAATGTAACATTTTATGAGATTCAAGAACTGTATAAAAGTAAACAAAAATGTTTAAAGAGCTCTTGTATATTGACTCTAATTGTTTTCGAAAGGGAAACAAACTACACAAATGCCATTTTCAATAGCAGCTTGTCTAACACATGATTTAATTCAACAGGTAGTAAAGATACCGTGAGATACTGTAAGTATGGACAAGTTCTGCTGGCAACTTCTAACATCCATCAAACTTTAATGTTGGGAAGAAAGAAAAAAAAATCATTGCCTTCAGAGATCCAAGATTAGTTTTATTTTTATCTCTTGCTTCCTTCAAAAGCAGCCACGGAAACAACTCACCTTGCCCTCAACAAACAGCTCATCCTCACGTATTTTCTACAATTAAGCCCAGCGCGTTCTTCCATTGTTTTGAACCTACAGCGCTTTGATCTCCAATTTCCAAAACAAGAGAACTACAAAAGCAGACTAAACGCACCCTCCAGACCAGACACCTGCTTCCCCACACACAGACACACACACAGATATGAGAAAGAAATGAGACTGTTCCCTTTACATCACTGTTGATCACAAGCTTTTCCAAGTGTCAATTTTGACTGTACCAAATACACCGCTACCCAAACAACAACAGCACCACACTACTGTGGTAGACACCTATTACTCACCCCATCAACCTAATACAAAGAAAGCTCTTAAGCTACATAGCCAAAAGACACAGCTGAACACATGAGAGAAAGTACGCTTGCAGAAATTGAGAAACATCTACATTTATCATATTGTGCTTGGCCAGCACAACTGTAATACGAATATGAAGATCAATAAACCCCAACAGTTTTTAATGGTCCTTTAAAAACCTTACACCTACTGCCTTTCATAGCAAGGTAGAAAGAAGAGGAAAGAGAGAGACAGAGACCACAGCTTTCCATCCTCAAATCAAGCCTGCTCACTGTTACATTTCCTCCTGGTGTCATCAGTAAAACTTTACTTCATATATCCAGACAAAGTAATACAACACTAAGGAACTGAGATCTTCTGCCTTTAGAAGGCTGTAACTGAAAGTGTTGAAGTATCATCAATTTTAGGAAGTGCTTTACAAAGGAAAAGCATGAATGTTAGCAAACAAAGCCAAAAAGAAGGTAATTGAATCTTTACATTAATCCTGTTTTATTTGTATTCGTACAATCACATTATTTGGTTACAATCAGACCACCACCGTAAAGGTAAGAAATACCCCAATTAGTACCCATCTGAACACCAGACACAAGGAGTTTAAAAATAACAGTACAAAAAAAACCATGCGGCACAGCAGAGAACTGAACGCCAATCTCCCACATCCCAAACCAGAACACTGAACCATACCTCCTCTTGCTTTGGAGAGGTATGATTAAAATAGGCAAACAACATTTTAGGACTGGTATTTCACAACAACTAGAAGGTGTCAGAAAAGGCACTGCAGCAATACAGCTGGGAGACAGGGCAATGAATCTAAAGCAGGACTGGAAAGAAAAATTTAAGGGTGCTTTTCTGTTTCTATCAAGTATTTGAAAAGAGTAATTTAGTTGTCTACTTTGATGGTTCAACTTTTCCAATCACAATAGCTACTTGGAAGGATTATATTAGAAATCTTCCTGAAGTCATGGCTTTATTTCAAAGATCTTTGCTGACAATAACTTTATTATATACAAAGAGCAACACTACCGCAAATCAACAGGTGAGAAAGTGATTATATGATCATTATTATATGATCATATTATATATGATTATATACATTTTATGTATGGTTTATAAATACAACCTCATGAGAAATAACTAGTGCCTCTTACTTGCACAAAAAGAACATCAACTCCGTAAAGAACGTAACATTACAGTAAAAATACTGTAAATTCATACAGTAAATTAATTACTCCCCACACTTCCAGAGTTTGTCTGCACGGGACATTTCCAGCAGACCCACAGCAGCTCTGCCCTGGTTTCCACGCAGTCAGCTTCCAGCTACTTCAGCGAAGCACGGAGCTCCATCGAACACAACCTGCCCTACGCAGGACTTGTTAGCTCAGGCTGGGCAAGGAATTAACCACAGCCACCTGGCTCCTGACCAGCACAAAGCACGAGCCGAATTTGCAACATAGCATTTAGACACAACTGAGAGCGTCTCATAATGAAACTGCTTACTCACCTTATTCACCTCACTTACTTCATCGAGTGGAATAAACTACTCACCCGTATTGCTACATGAAAAGCGTTCACATGGAAGATTGAGGGCCCTGTTCATTCACATCCAAGCTTGCTGAACTCCAGCTTTTCCAGGTAGAAAAATAAGTGCTTAATGAAGGTCAACACCAACATGAACAATCTTTGCTGACAGTGAAACCAATGATACCCACTACCTTTGACAGTATTTCACACAATACCTCTCTGATCCTTGTGAACAAAAAACAACCGCTAACAACTCCAAGAGGCACATTAATAGCAGGTATCTCATTGATAAACCTTCTCTGGATCTCTGCTCAAGGCTGCCGTGAACTGTTGGTTCACACATACAGGAAAGCAAACCTAAAAGCCAGGCAGCAAACCCCAGGCACCAGAGCCCAGCAGCTCCACTGGAAACTTCAGTCTGCCTAATGCTTTGGCTTTCATTTGTGGGGGAACAGGGCATCCATTGCACATACACCACAGAACTATTATAGTCCAAGCCCATGTCATAAAATCTGGCACACTAAAATGTATTTCTATTACTTATTAGATAAAATCATCTTCTGGTTTTTAGGAATTGGCTTCTGATGCAATGAACTAGCTACTAAAAGCCAGCAGACAACAGGGGCATAGGAAAAAAAACCCAACAAACTTTCAAGGGCTTGTAGTCCCACATCCTATAAAAATATGGATATGTGATTTTTATTAACAACGTTAGGGAAATCCCCTGGATAATTCAAATACCCGGGAAAGTTTATAAAAGTTGGGGGTCTCATAGAAAGCAAACAGCCCATGTTTGCACCTAATCAGGTATCAGAAAATCTGGTCGGGAACAAGTGGATACAAACACCCTAAATGCAAGGCAAAAAGCACGGAGCAGAACTTTCACCTTCCCAAACACTGGAGTCAATCATCCAGAAGACACAAGCGCAAAGGAAACTAGACTTCATCAGTTCTGGTAATCACAGAAATACCCGATTCCTATAAACACTAACATTTTCCACATAACATCTTCTGCGAGCTTCTCTAGCACATCAAGCTCGGTACCTTGCAAGGCATCTATCTCCCTGCCCTACACCAGACATTCACGTGCAACCTACCCAAATATTTTCCCTTCCAAATGTTATTTTCTTTAAAAATACATTAAATATTTCCTTTAAAAATTCACAGCTAGTCCTATTTATGTGACTGTTTGCTGGGTGGAACAAAGTTAGATGCTAAGCTGGAAATACCATAACAGCTGAGTATTTTAACTGGCAACACCCTTGTAATGACATGCCTGTGTGTCGTATCAGCTATAGGCTCCGCAACCTCACAAATCTGACATCTCCCAGCTTGAAAAATGCATTTAGCAGGGTGATCAGAATTTCACATGCACGTTTTCACAGACACTGTTGCATTACAAATACCCAAGTGCATTATGAAGTATATATTCACGAGTTTGATGCTTGTCTGTGGCGATGTCAGTATCCAACTCTGGCAGGTCAATGTGCCACCCATCTAAAACTGGTTAAAACTTTCATACCAGCCCATAATAAAATTTATTTCACAGTAATTTTTCTGTAAAATAAAAACACAAAGTGGAGATGATATCTTGTTTTTAAACACTGAATTCCTCTCTCTTTCCAGATAAAAATCAATAGCCTTATTACCTGAACTGCTCCATCAATACAGGTGTGCACTATTTGGATAGATTAGCAGTGTTATACAAGGAACATGTCCTAGGTAAACATAAATTGTATAATAAGGATGCTGCAATTCCTTATGCATCTAACACTTCTGGGCTTGGGAGATTTTTAGCTTGGAGAAGAGGAGACTGAGGGGTGACCTCATGAATGTTTATAAATCTGTAAAGGGCGAGTGTCAGGAGGAAGGAGCCAGGCTCTTCTCTCTGATGTCCAATGACAGGACAAGGGGCAATGGGTGCAAGCTGGAGCATAGGAGGTTCAATCTGAATATGAGGAAAAACTTTTTTACTGTGAGGGTGACAGAGCACTGAACAGGCTGCCCAAAGAGGTTGTGGAGTCTCCTTCTCTGGAGACATTCAAAACCCGCCTGGATGCGTTCCTGTGTGACCTGGTCTAGGTGATCCTGCTCTGGCAGGGGGGTTGGACTGGATGGTCTCCAGAGGTCCCTTCCAACTCCTGAGATTCTTTGATTCTGTTCCAAAATTTGAAAGCAAACATATGGCACTACACAAGAAGGCTACGCTACTTTTTTCTTAACACAGGCATCAGATATATTAAGAAAAGACAAGTTTATTCCCATTTTCAGTATTTTCTGACAGTTTGTTGCTTTTTATAACTTGAACTTTGCTGAGGTTTGTTTTGTTGCATTTTATAAAAGTAACAACAGGGCAGGGGGGAGAACTGAGGTAACGCTGTATTCAGTAATCCAGTAGATATCGGCGTCTTGATTAAAAATATTTCTCCTGATTAAAAGCGACCCACCCATGAGAATCAAAGAGAGAGGAATCTGGAGAGGTGCCAGTTCATACAACAACGATGTTTATTTGTCTTAATAAATATTTAAGAAACGTGACTTGTGGTATTTGATATAGCTGAGCCTGTGGTTAAAAGGCCTCTCTCCATGACATAAGCAAACACAGTCTATCCTCTTTATTTGTCCGACTTCTCCTCAGCATTCAAGGCTAATCTAGTTTTAGGTCAGGAAAAAGACTGCGGACTATCATTTTAAACAAACCATTGTAGTAAAACGTGAACAGGAAATTCCTAACTACGCTGTTCAAAGAACAATGATTAGAAAAACAACGCTAGCTCACAGAAGTACAAGGAGCCTACGGACTAGCGCAGGACAGTTTGGGTGGAAAATCAAAATCAAACACACACATACTGTTACCTTGCTCATTTTTCCTTTCCCCCTACGCACCCCCACTCCCCAGCTCGTTCTCCCCAGCAGGGCCAAGGGTCCTTCAGACCTTGCCAAGGCAGAAACTTTTGGATGTGAAGGGGGAAGAGAGCAGCACATACAGCTCTGTCTGATACCTTGGAAATATCCGGCCTGCGGGAGTCAGCGTGGGCATGCCATTCATTCCACAACATATAAATGCCCTCTTTAGAGCCTCATCTAAGCAGCAGTTTCATTTGGATTTTGAGGCACAGGTCTGCCTTGTTTTTCAATAAGCTGCAAGCTATTTTTACCATGAAAAATAAAAAAACCCAACATTTTAAAAGCACGCCTGCTAGCATACAGAGAGTATATAAAATGAGTAAAACGTGGACTCAAGGAAAATCTCCTGTATTAGCAACCTGTGCATAGCACTGATTTCCCTCTCAAAAAAAACCCTTAAATCCCCCAAACCTCACCGAACCACTGTATTTTCAATTCTACCAAGCGTAGTATCTTAAAATGTTCCAAAATCCTTTAATCAAAGTGCTCTGACAGCTATTTGAAATTTATTCTTGTAGAAGTCTGGACATCTGACCATCTTCAGTAATGGGGAGGGAAAAAGAAAAGATGTATTCCTAATTTGAGACAGAAATCACAGTGAAGAGGAACTATTTCACTTTTAAGGTCCTATTAATCTGTGTAACATCTCAGGAAAACATCTTTTTCTGTACAGACAACATATCCTAAAAATACCTGGACACAGATATTAGTACTAAAATCCTCATACACTTTGAAAAATAAGCTTCAGAGCACATACATAAAAGGCCAAAGACAGAAAAATGAATATATGATCTTGGAAGACTTGCATTTTAAACCATACCATTTGGGAATGGAGGGCAGAGAGAAAATTTCAACAGCCAGGACACTATCCACAGTTTTGGGGTGTTCCTAACGGAAACAGAGTTTTGGACACAGGGTTATTGATTTTTTAAAGAGGACAGAAAAGCCTTTTATAAATGTTCCGCAGATTTTAAACGTAAAGAAAAGAAATGTACGGTTGTGATTAAGATAAAAAAATAAACCTAATTTTCTTTATCGACTGACTTCAGAAAGAATAAAACAAATATCTGAAGAACAGTGTGGGCAAACGGTCGTATGTGCAAAACTTCAAAAAACCCAGATGTTCACATACCATACATAACTACACAAAGGACATATTCCAGAAGTTTATTACAGTAAGTTGTAACAATAAAATGATGCAGCTGTATTTTAAAACAAGAGCAAAACCGTTTTTCAAACTCTGAACACCTCACCTAAAAGGCGTTAGAAGAAAATTATCAGCATCTTCTTTCAGATACTTTTTCCAAAACAAATGGGTAGTGGCTAAAAAGCTTCGTGTGAGTCAGAAACCAGTGAAAGAGAGAAAGTCTTTAACTCAAGAACCCAAACCAAGAGCAATGCGTCAAGAGCAACAAAAGCACATCATCACCTTGGAGTGGCTTGGTAGCTCCCATGACACAGAACATCAACATCTCCAACTCCCCAAGGCAGACGGCCAGGGAGCAGGAGCAGCTCCATCACCCATCACTCCATCCTGAGGGGCCCTCAGGAGGCATGGGCAGAGCTACAAGGTTACTCCCAAGAGAAATTCGCCTAACAGGGAACTACACCATAGTCTGGTACCAGAGAGGTCGCTCTGTATACCGGTAACAAGCTGCTACACAAAGCTGCGTCTCCCTTCCACTGAAATGGACCTCATGAATGTTTATAAATGTTTATAAATTTGTAAAGGGCGAGTGTCAGGAGGAAGGAGCCAGGCTCTTCTCAGCGATAGCCAATGACAGGACAAGGGGCAATGGGTGCAACCTGAAACATAGGAGGTTCAATTTGAACATGAGGAAAAACTTTTTTACTGTGAGGGTTATGGAGCACCGGACCAGGCTGCCCAGAGAGGTTGGCGAGTCTCCTTCACTGGAGACATTCAAAACCCACCTGGACATGTTCCTGTGTGGCCTGGTCTGGGTGATCCTGCTCTGGCAGGTGGTTGGACCGGATGATCTTTCGAGGTCCCCTCCAACTCCTAACATTCTGTGATTCTGTGAAATACCAACTTTACAAAAATGGACCATTTTCCAAAATCACTGGAGCTTTATCTAGTCTGTCGTGTTTCCAGAATATTGCGAGAAATTTTACAAATGTCTGTTTAAAAGAAATATAAATCTTCATCCATATATAGGCCATCTGGTGTTTTGCTTTTTATTAGGACTTTCTATAACCTAGCTCAGCATGAAATCAGGCTTATATTTAAGCTCAATGAAATGTCCAAGTTTTGTTTAGATGCCCTTCTGAGAAAACTTAAGAATTTTTTTTTAAGCATGACACACTCCTAGAAAAAAAAAAAAGCTGAGATATCAGAACTTGTGCCAAAATTCCCACAAGCCATTTCTGAAAATGCATTTAAAATTAAAGTAACTGATCATTCCCTAAGACGCCTTTGAGTCCCTAAGAACAGATGAAGAACAAAACATCAGGTGGTTCTGAGCGCCATTCACAGCCAATGATAGGAAACACTACCATGCTCTTTCTTTTTTACTTAAAAAGAAAAAAAACCAAAACACAAACACCACAACAAAACTGATCATGGCTTAGCAAATCTTCCACAAATCATCTCCCATAGACATTTCTCAACTCCAACTTTCCAAACTGTAGTCAAACCAATGTTTACCAACAGAAGCATTGAGGCTATCATCTGCAAGATTTCTTACAGCTGTAAGTTGCCTGAAACTTCAGATTATTAAATTACATTGCAGGAAACATTCACATACTCCTTCCTACATATTTGTGCTTGGATACCTGCTCATGGACTAAGAGGGCTTTTTGCTTTTAAAGCCTTCTATCTTAAGCCGCCTATTCTTAACTAAATAAATTTGTAACACTTCTCCAAAACTTCATATAAGCACATACATAAAACTACTAAAAAAGACAACCAGGAATTTGCAAAGCCCCTTGTTTTTACAACAGGAAAATAATTCCTGAAACTGGAAATACAGTGTCTTCATAGTACAATCAAGCAGAATCCAAGGGTCAGCCTGATCATAAACATTTTGACATTTTACTCCAAAAATAGGCCAGAGGGAAAGACCTTTTTAAAAGCAAAAATTAAAGGGTTTATTTCACAATTTATTAGGAAAACATCTATACCTTATTCAGAAAAATGTTCCAAAAAACACAAAACAAAAAAAACCCCCAACCTAGCACTTTAACACTGCTTATGGCAAGTATGCAGGGTTCAGC
>NW_010204288.1:21411-28427 GCF_000695765.1 Mesitornis unicolor
TTTTCCATCTACATCATAATCTTCCTGAATAGAAGACATTTAACCAACACAACTCAAGAAGGGACTCATGCTCCACGCTGCAGATCAGTTCAAAGGAACTTCGCTGAAACTGGCTGCTCATTAGGATCAACAAAAATGCCTCTTAAATTCAGCATATTACATGGTGTCAAGGGAAATCAAGAAGTTTAGCTGAATCAGTACAGCAGACCCTGAAAGTGCAGTGAACTATGAAATACAAACACGAAAGGAAGGACCAAGCCAAGCACCAGGATCTCTCATCGCGTCTCTGTGCGCGCTCCCCTCAAGCCTTAGACATGAAATCCGGTATTTCTTGGACTCCTATACATGTTTCAGCTACTTTTGATTAATACAGGCAACTGAAGAGTCCCTTCTTTCTGAAAGCCCCGGCTATAAACAAGTACATTAAAATACTGGACCATGTGTGCATTAAGCCACAGTTTCCAAGGGTTGAGAACCGAGCAAAATAAAAAAGAAGTTTTCACAGCACTTCTTCCTCTTGATGACAGAAGCTTAACTCCCAAAGTTCCCCCAGCGCCAACAAAAATTTAAGGCTGACCAGTCCAGATGCAAAATAAAGCTGATCCAAAAATACCTGACCATTTTTTAATTAAAATGTTTTAGCTTTCCTTTTGGGAAAAGTAATTTTTAAAACCTCTGTGAAACATGTGGAGATTTAGTCAAAACAATGCATTTCGCCATACAGATGAGATGGAAGCATCAAAATCAAACTGCGTGTAAGCAGCAGGCTACTGTAGATTATTAAAGTACATCTGAAAGAAGAATTCACTGTCTGAAGCATTATCTCCTGAAGAAACTGGAAGCTCACCCGTGTAGGTGTATTTAGGGAAGGACTGTATTTGATTACTCAGAGGAATCTTGAGACACATAAGAAATTAGGCCACCACTACAAGTGGCAGCATTTTTAACCATCTGTTCCACAAGCTGGTACTAGTAAACAGTTTTCTAAACAAATACTTCTCTAATTTAATTGGCCCAACTACATCAAACACAGAAGTGGAACTCAAATGCCCATGCAGAGTCTTGAGCACATGGCGTCTATTCATCACAAATCTCAGTACACCCATAACCACAAGAGCACCGCTAGCTCTTCCCTTGAGTAAACTATGAGCTGGCAGAAAAGCAAAGATAAGACAACCCAAACCAACACAAAATAGCCTACACTTCTTTTTTTTTTTTTTTAACATCATCGCTCAGTACACTGCATAGCTGGAAATACACATGTGAACATGCAACATGGATATACATGTTCTTTAGTTGAACGTTGACAAGTTATCTATTGCATTTCCAGCCTTTACATGCATTTCCAATTACTCTTTTAATTATATAAAGGTGAGGTCAGTTATGATTTCTCTAGCTCATAACCTGATGATTATCGTAAATTTGTATTAGTCATCAATTACAGTGCTAGAGACTATTGAGATACCACTAAAATTGATCTATGATCCAACAGCCCTGATGGTTGTTAAATCCATTTTTCTTGGGTTTTGAGGTTAATTTATTCTGAAGGTTGGGGTTCAGGGATTTCTACCTATGTGCCATATGATATCTTTCATACTGCGAGTCTTAGTCTCACCCAAAAGATGTAATCTGGGTGAAGCAGAAGACACACAAGTGTTTAAACAGTAATTTCCAAACACATGAAATACTTTCTGCACCTACTAATTATCCCTACATTGCTAAAAAAACCACCTCAATGGTAGTTTACTTTTTACTCTAGAACTGCCTCTCAAGCACGCGTGGAATTGTTGTTCAAGTCAAGTAACTTTGCCTGTATCCTCCTTTGAGGAGTGTGTCACAATTTGTTTATGCTACAGAATTAGATAATTATGCAGTACTTGAGCTGCCTTCCCAAACACAGATAAGCCACTCTTTCTAATAATGCACTGTGTACTAAGGCTTTTTTTAAAGTCGTCTTTTTTAGCTGTTTAAACTCTAATCCAAGATTAAATAAATCGGTTTTAAAATATTGTGCCTTTTAGCTTTGATACCAAACTTTGTGTTTTGCCATAAAGAATCCTAATCACTGTGTACATGAAAGAGCTTCAGCCCAAGTACAATACAAATCAAATCAGTTTCGACAAGAATCTCCATAGATATTTCATCTCGAAAATAACTCTTTCAGAAAGCTATGAAAGATAGCCTTTGATTCTCTGTTGCTGGTTCAAGGGTGTTGATATCTCTGTACTTTATTTTTGACCCACTGCCAATTAAATATACTGAAATAGAAAAGTCTTTGAAGACAAAAAAATAAAAAACCCTATAAAAAACTAGTCCCTTGAGTTTTTTGATATTCACTTATTCAGCCCTTGATGGCAATCAGCTCCTTCAGCCAAAAGAGCAAACAGGGCGGCACAGAATCGCCTCCATCCTGCAAAGCATGAGGAGACCACCAAGCTCATCACGGGCTGCAAGAGCCCTTCCTACTCCAGCAAACACCCACAAAAAGACAACCAGAGAAAAACTGAGAAATACTGCAGCTTACTGGATCACGTAATGCGTATCTAGAGCAAGCCTCGCTAGGAGGCTGGCTGTGTTAAATGGCTGACTCAATTCAATGGACCATTAAAAGTGACAGATCGTGTCTCGCTATGCTTTTGGCACACCCTAATTGCACCAAGTCCAAATTAATTTTCCTATCTGGAACAGAATCAAGAAATGATCAAGACCCTTGCAACATGGCAGACCAAAGCCTACATCCCTGTTCCCTCGCCATTAATGCCTAGTTAAGAGCTGAGAGATTTATTTCCATGAAACAGGCTTGGGATGGGTAGCAAGGCAAAACCACAACATCGAAGTCCCTATTCCTCTCCATAAGCAGACAAAAATCTTGTTCATCTAATTCAAATATTCCAGCATCCTCCTCTACGACCTGGCAATTTCAACCTTGATGTATTCAGGTCCCTTAAAAAATCCCCCAGTCACACTGCCACAATTGTTCCATGAGTTATAGCTCCAAACACTGGCGACAAAGCCACCTTCCAAGTCCTCCCAGTAGCTGGCTCTGCAGTTTTCGTCATTACCTCGACAGGCCTTTTCACGTTCCACCCTTCCCCAGTTGCACCCTATGCTTCTACACCCAACTGAGATCCTCCTTGGAGGTTATCCACTGTCAGGATCCTCCCCACATCTACCTGATCTTATCAGTAGTTCCCTCTCACACATCTCCGAGGTACCGCACTGCCAAAATCCTCCCCAGACACCAGCCTGCTCCCAGATCTAGTTCTCATGCACCAGCTTTGCTCCCTGCCAGCCATGGCAACGCTCCCCACTGACTTCACCAAACCTTTCATGAGTGTTTTTAAGCTGCTGTCAATACCCTAAACACAGTCCCCAAATCAGTTCTGCTGCTGGTAGCCCTCTCACTTCTTAATAGCCACTGTCACGCTGCTACTCGACTGAAAAACTGACTCTGACACCTATTTAATTGACTTCTGAAGGCTTTTATATATCCACCTGATGTCTGAAAAATGAATCCTTCCTTTTAAACATAACTTGAAGCTTGTTCAGAGATCTGCTGTTTTACTATGGGGGTATTTTAAAAATCAGTAGTCTGACTGCCATTCACAAAGAGGATTTACTCAAAGAAGGTTTTAAACTGACTCATCACTTTTGCCTAAGCCAACTCCTTATTGAATTAAACTTAATTGACATAAGCCACTTAAATACCCATCTGCCCTGAAGGTTTAGTCACCTTAGGGAACTAAACCAGCTGAAAACTACCACACTTCATAGTGCTGGGGTTTTTCATCCCCCCCTCCACTAATTCATCTTACCATAAGGTCAGATAAGCACCGGGTACCAGTGCAAGAGAGGGGCAAGACCACGCGGCTGGCAGGGAGGCCGCTGCAGCTTTTGGCAGCAGCTACCCCAGTAGCTCAAGGGTGCTGCATTGCGAAACCTCGCTGAGCACACACGCTGCTCTCCCATGGTACGGTGAGGAGAGGTGGGAAAAGCACCCGGAGCGAAGCGTGTTTTCTCCAGCTACCTTCCTGCAACCAGAAACACATTGCAGATTGCTTAAAAGCTGTGATACCAGCTGGCTTTGCTGGCCAATGTGAACTGTCACATCTGCAGCAGATAAGATACTCAGGATATTCTATTTTTAACCATAGGCAGAAAAAGCATCAGTTTTACTTTGTTTCACCAAAATATCAACTAAACATTTCTGTTCAGCCTCAGAAACAACTTTACAAAGCTCTACCTTCCAGTAAACAACGTGAAATTATAAACCAACATTAAACAGGCACCTCCATGAAGCTTGTTAACAGGACTTTGCAATAGATAAGTTTCTAATTTTTTTTTATTGCCTTCAAGTCATTTGTTCTTTTGTTTGCACAGTGCTGTCACTATATTTACTTTTACTAAAAACACTACGTTGTTATCTCTCAAACTAAACTTATCGCTAGAATCAAAGCCTAAATAGGAATATTTTCTCCAGATAATAAAACTTAAAACCCAGCCCTAGCCTTGTAACATTTCAAATCCTGCATTCTCACATGTGCTCATTACAGATCCTGAAATGCAGATGCTTCCCACACACACACCCTTTAGGAGTTACATTAATGGAGATATTCACTTTTCTTTTAGCAGTGCTTGGTGCTGTTTAACGACAATAAATACAACCATTATACCTATACCGACTCAGATATACATTGATTTATACATACAAGAAATAGGAAAGTTCCTTCTCCCAACAGTTTCGAGCACTGACAATGTCTGACAGATCACGGTTTCTCAGTCTGTAAGATCCAATTCACATGTGAGGCCACCAATACCATCTCACAGAACCCTTCAGCAAAAAGCCCTCATAACACCTGCCATGGCAGTGCTGTGAAACACTGAAGTCACAAGTGCTAATTTAGTCCTTTTTAGCATTCACACAAATACAATAAGGCAGGTGTCTGCATTCCTTATCTAACTGCTGAAAATACTTCCATTTAGAGGTAAAAACGACACGCACGCAACAAACCCTTCAACTTTAACAAAACGTTAAGAAGCTTAAAAGCGGTTTTTGTTAAAGAGGTTGCCGTGGCTCAGCAGCTCTTCTGATGCTTTAACACACATGCATTGGGTCGTGCAGTTTTATGTTACCTAGGCTAGATTTTCAATGTATATGTATTTTAATCAGTAAAAAACAATTAAATAAACCATAATTCACTACTATTGTACTATAAGGAAAACCTCCTTTCACCTTTAGAAAGAAATAGTGGGTGCCTCCCACCTCTACTTTCTGAGACACTGAAAAACTACTAAAAACATTTATAATCCTCAATGACTAGAGATGTAGCACTCACTTGTAACAATGTTGAATTACAAAAGGTGAACGTTCACTTCATACAGGCATTGCTTTTTCCTAAGCAACATAAACGTGACAAGAAATTACAAGCTACTTTTTTTGAAACATTTATATAAGAGCGGAGATGAAGGAAAAAAAAACAACCTACGATTTAAAATTATTTATGATGAACCATAACATTATTAACATTTACTGATTAACGTTTACTTATTATCAGAATCTATCAATCAAACAAAAGACTTGGCTTGAAAAAACATGCCTACTACTAACTAGCATTAATTCTAGGATGCTTGCAGCTACGTTCAGTTTTAATCATAAAGATAAATAACTGCCTGTTTGAAGACCTACTGGCCAGGATGAAGAAAAAAAAAAAATGAACTTACCTCCTGAAAAGCAGAGTAGATTTATCACAGTGTATATAAGCATATATAAGCGTGTGTGTGTGTATCTATCTCACAGAATCACAGAATATTAGGAGCTGGAAGGGACCTCTGGAGACCATCCAGTCCAACCCCCTTGCCAGAGCAGGATCACCTAGACCAGGTCACACAGGAAGACGTCCAGGCAGGTTCTGAATGTGTCCAGAGAAGGAGACTCCACAACCTCTCTGGGCAGCCTGTTCAGTGCTCTGCCACCCTTGCAGTAAAGAAGTTTTTCCTTATGTTCAGGTTGAACCTCCTATGCTCCAGCTTGCACCCATTGCCCCTGGTCCTAATTATTCTGAAGAAGAACTGAAGTACCAGTACATGCAGAGTGATGAGGGAGGCTTGGGGCACTGCCACCCCTTCTCATCACCATGTGCTGCAGCGCGTATCCCCAGTCACGTGCGGGCAGAGCGGCTGCACAGCTGCACAGCTTTCCCAGCCGTGCTAGGGCTGCATCCAGGCTTGACATTTGCACAGAAAATTCAAAACATCTGGATCTCAAGTCCTACTTCGTATGTAATGTTTTTAATATAAATTCTATCAAGTCCACTGTATTCACTGCTAACTTGAGTGGAGACCATCCAGTCCAACCCCCTTGCCAGAGCAGGATCACCTAGACCAGGTCACACAGGAAGACGTCCAGGCAGGTTCTGAATGTGTCCAGAGAAGGAGACTCCACAACCTCTCTGGGCAGCCTGTTCAGTGCTCTGCCACCCTTGCAGTAAAGAAGTTTTTCCTTATGTTCAGGTTGAACCTCCTATGCTCCAGCTTGCACCCATTGCCCCTGGTCCTAATTATTCTGAAGAAGAACTGAAGTACCAGTACATGCAGAGTGATGAGGGAGGCTTGGGGCACTGCCACCCCTTCTCATCACCATGTGCTGCAGCGCGTATCCCCAGTCACGTGCGGGCAGAGCGGCTGCACAGCTGCACAGCTTTCCCAGCCGTGCTAGGGCTGCATCCAGGCTTGACATTTGCACAGAAAATTCAAAACATCTGGATCTCAAGTCCTACTTCGTATGGAATGTTTTTAATATAAATTCTATCAAGTCCACTGTATTCACTGCTAACTTGAGGTAATCAAATGATGCAACTGCAGTGACCCAAATGCCTCAAGTGACAGGGATACTTTGGATTACTTCCTTGCTGTGTTAAGGGAAACAATCAAAAAGAGAAGCTCTTCACTTTCTAATGAAAGAATGGTTGTTGTGCCAATCCTTATGAGATACATTTAGCTATATATATATATATATA
>NW_010204289.1:0-341 GCF_000695765.1 Mesitornis unicolor
TAGAATTGAACATTTGCCATATTGAAACCAGACTTTGGGAAGCTCCAGAGAAAGCCTGCTGGCAAACGCTGGCTTCCCAGGGAAGCATAGAGGCCCAGAACCCCAGGTTTTCTGGGGATAAAAATACACTTGATAGAAAAGATAAAAGCCAGCAACAGTCTTCTGTCCTGGCATCTTTGGTGTGAGAGAAGAGCCTGACCGTTTCCATTTGAGAGAGGGCTCCTACGAACACACACGAGAATTGGAGGTAAATGCGGATGAGATAGATAAGCATGGAACATTAGAGACCAAAACTTTGTTTGACTACAGAAGCACTTCGCATAGAAGGAGACATCCAGCAC
>NW_010204289.1:585-2013 GCF_000695765.1 Mesitornis unicolor
GGCCCTTGTCTTTTCTATTAAGCCAATTTGTAGACCCGCAAAGCTTTTGGTTCTAGGCTTCTTTGCTTCCTTGAGAAGCCATCGTTTGCCACCAGACTTTCTCTGGAGCTGCTGAGAGCATGATTTAAATATGGCAAACGTTCAACTCTATCTCACAGCACAAAGAGGCTAGGAATTAAAGCTGTTGCTCGATTTTTCCTTCCATGCAAAGTGCTTCTGTAGCCAAGCAAACTTCGGTCTCCAATGCTCCGTGCTTCGATACCTCTTTCACATTCGCCTCCAATTTTCGCGGCTGCTAATAGGAACCGTCTCTGAAATGGAATCGGTCCAGCTCTTCCCCCACACCAAAGATGCTAGGACTGAAGACTGTTGCTGGCACTTGTCTTTTCTATTAAGCCAATTTGTAGACCCACAAAGCCTGGGATTCTAGGCTTCTTTGCTTCCCTGAGATGCCATCGTTTTCCAGCAGACTTTCTCTGGAGCTGCCCAGAGCCTGGTTTCAATATGGCAAACATTGAACTCTAACTCACAGCAGAAAAGTGCTAGGACTGAAAGTCCTTGCTGGATTTCTTCTTCCAGGGGCAGTGCTTCTGTAGCCAAACAAAGCTTTGGGCTGTGCCATTCTGTGTTTGGCTAAATCATTCACGATTGCGTCCAATATTCGTGGCTGCTGGAAGGAGCCTTCTCTCCAATCGGAACGGTCAAGCTCTTCTCCCACACCAAAGATGCTAGGACTGAAGACTGTTGCTGGCTCTTGTCTTTTCTATTAAGCCAATTTGTAGCCCCACAAAGCTTTTGGTTCTAGGCTTCTTTGCTTCCCTGAGATGCCATCGTTTTCCAGCAGACTTTCTCTGGAGCTGCCCAGAGCCTGGTTTCAATATGGCAAACGTTAAACTCTAACTCACAGCAGAAAAGGTCTTATAGTGAAAGCTGTTGCTAGATTTTTCCTTCCATGCGAAGTGATTCTGTAGCCAAACAAAGCTTTAGTCTCTAATGCTCCATGCTTTGCTATCTCTTTCACATTCGCCTCCAATTTCCGTGCCTGCTGGTAGGAGCCGTCTCTCAAATGGAAACGGTCAAGCTCTTCTCCCACACCAAAGATGCTAGGACTGAAGACTGTTGCTGGCTCTGGCCTTTTCTATTAAGCCAATTTGTAGATCCACAAAGCTTTTGGTTCTAGGCTTCTTTGCTTTGGTTGCTTGATTTTTCCATCCATGAGAAGTACTTCTGTAGCCAAACAAAGCTTTAGTCTCTACTGTTCCGTGCTTTGCTATCTCTTTCACATTTGCCTCCAATATTCTTGTCTGCTTGTAGGAACCGTCTCTGAAATGGAAACGTTCAACCTCTTCTCTCACACTAAGGACACTAGGAAAGAAGATTGTTGCTGGCTCTTTTCTTTTCTATTAAGCCAATTTGTAGCCTCACAAA
>NW_010204289.1:2392-3592 GCF_000695765.1 Mesitornis unicolor
CGCCCAGAGGTTTCTTGCACCCCTTGGAAGCCAACGTTTGCCACAGGACTTTCTCTGGAGCTGCCCACAGCCTACTTCCAATATGGCAAACATTCGACTCTAACTCACACCAGAAAGCGGCTACGACTGAAAGCGGTTGCTTGATTTCTCCTTCCATGCAAAGTTCTTCTGTAACAAAAGAAAGCTTCGTTCTCTAAAGTTCCATGCATAGTTATCTCGTCCATGTTCGCCTCTCTTTTCGTGTCTTCTGGTAGGAGTAGTCTCTCAAATCAAAACGGTCAAGCTCTTCTCCCACCCCAAAGATGCTAGGACTGAAGACTGTTGCTAGCTCTTGTCTTTTCTATTAAGTTAATTTGTAGACCCACAAATCCTTTGCTTCTAGGCTTCTTTGCTTCCTTGAGAAGCCATCGTTTGCCACCAGGCTTTCTCTGGAGCTTCCCAGAGCCCGGTTTCAATATGGCAAACAATAGACTCCAACTCACTCCAGAAAGGGGCTTAGACTGAAGGCTTTTGCTTTTCTGCTTCCATTCAACGTGCTTCTGAAGCCAAACAATGCTTTTTTCTGTGCCGTTCTGTGTTTGGCTATCTCGTCCACGTTCATCTCGAACTTCCGTGTGTGCTGGTAGGAATCGTCTCTGAAATGGAAAAGGTGAAGCTCTTCTCCCACACCAAAGACGCTAGGACAGAAGACTGTTGCTTGCTCTTGTCCTTTCTATTAAGCCAAGTTTTATATTAAGCCAAGTTTTCGCCCAACAAAGCATGGGATTCTGGGCTTCTTTGCTTTCCTAGGAAGCCAACATTTGCCACAAGCCATTCGATGGAGTTGCCCAGATCCTGCTTTCAATATGGCAAAAGTTCAACTCTAACTCACAGCACAGAGGGTCTTAGACTGTAAGCTGTTCCTTGATTTTTCCTTCCATGTGAAGTGCTTCTGTAGGCAGACAAAGCTTTGGTCTCTAATGTTCCGTGCTTCATTATCTCTTTCACGTTTGCCTCCAATTTTCGTGGCTGCCGGTAGGAGCCCTCTCTCAAAAGGGAATGGTCAAGCTCTTCTCCCACACCAAAGATGCTAGGACTGAAGACTGTTGCTGGCTCTTGTCTTTTCTATTAAGCCAATTTGTAGGCCCACAAAGCTTTTGGTTCTAGACTTCTTTGCTTCCCTGAGAAGCCATCGTTTGCCACCAGGCTTTCTCTGGAGCT
>NW_010204290.1:0-4733 GCF_000695765.1 Mesitornis unicolor
TGTTTGTGGAAAATTTAACCTTAGTAATTGTCGTTTAAAAGTCGATGATGAAGGAGGAGCTGTAGATGAACTTGTGAAAGAAATGAAGACAATTGCACATGTCCCAGTTCAGACTTGGAATGGAATCGATTTAGGAGGATTTTGGAAAGGATTTATGGACAATGATTGGTTTACTAAGGTTGGAATTGTCATATTAGGGTCATTTGCGGGACTGTTAATAATTCCATGTTTAATACCTTGTTTTATTAAACGAATACATTCAGTTATACAAGGGATGCAGATAACTGCAGTACCCGTTGATTCAAAGCTAGAAGAAGGGAAAACTCATTCTCTAATAATTTTAAAGACGAAAGAAGATCCAGAATTGATACCCATTCGTCAAGTATTAACTCAATTAGAAACAAAAACACGAATCAATGTTAATAAAAAGAAAATGGGGGATTGTGAGATATGTTGGTCTGATTTGTGTTAGGAAAAAACAATGTTGAGGTCATGAGAAAAGAGTGACCAGTGACCTTTGAGGTTATCTCGTTTGTCTTTACAAGAAAACCAGATAGGGAGGAAGTGAAACACACAATGTAAATAGTTGCTTGAGAACTTTTTTCAGAAATCGATAACACCCGTCCTGCTGTTTTAAAAAAAACAACAAAACCAAGAAGTAATTGAATCTGCGCAAGAAGATAAGGACAACCACCGACAGAAGATACTGCACAAGTGCAAATAGGAGGAAAACTAATTATAATATGAAGCGGGGATAGGTTATGCATATGTATAGGCATTTTGAGAAATTTAATTAATATGTATTAGTTAAAGAAATATAAACCCGGAAAAAGAATTGTACAGTGTGCGGAGGCGGAGCGCAGACTCCACACGCACCCAGAGCTGTTTGCTTGCATTTACTCTTTTAAGAAATTATAACCTTTAATTACAAAATTCTATTTGAGATGGAATCATTTATCACACTTACTTATCACCTCAGAGTTTTTTATCCTATCTTCTGCTTTCTTTGGTCACTCAACTGGAGGAATTGTGCTTTTTCACCTTTAGCAGCAAATTTGGTCACATACACCTCAGCAAACCACTTCAGGGTAAATACCTGGCCATGCAGACGAGAGTCAAACCCAGCAATACCAATAACTGGATCATTCTTTAAAAGGGGAAAAGTAAAAAGGGGTGGTGGGGGGAGGGGAGTGAATGCATTTCACAAAACAGTGATTTGAAATGTATCAATTTCTTTCAGTGACAGCATCAGTGAAGATGCCAAATATTTTCTGGGACCTAGAACAAGGAAATATTTCCTCTACATTGGGTCTATTGTATATTACTTTGAAGCAAGAACCTTACTTTGTCCCACACAGTGGAAATATTTATAACGAAGCTAAAATAAATAAAAACTTCAGAAATATATTTGTAAAGTGCTAAGTAGGATTTGGAGGATTATGACTTTGTAAAGAAAATTAACTGAATTGTTAGTGAACTTTCTCTAGAAATTAAAATATAGGTAGATTGTTCCTGCCACACAGATAAAAAATGGTCTGACTTAAGAATGGTTGAGATTCGTGAAATATAGAAATCAGAACATAATCCTAGCTGAGAGTCCTTTGTTCCATTAACTAGATTATGCTGCCATCAATTTTAGCCATAAAACAAGGTAGTGCGTTACAATCACATTTAAATAAAGGGAAACAGTTTTGAAAACTCTGGTGAGAAGGTCTGTCTTGCAGCTATTTGGTGGAAAAAAATATCTGAAGCAGCCTTATTTTTACAATTCCTTACCCTAACAGCTAGACCACTAGAGAAGACGTGCAGTTGACTTGTTTTGTTTTTTTTATTTTAAAATTCTCAGCTGCAATATAGGAAATACTATTTGTCTTTCTAGTTTCAAACCATTCTTCCAGAGACATCCAGCATATTATACTGGAATTACTGGTAGAATAAGAGAGACCTACATCTTAAGATCAGAAAAGAGCAAATTAAATGTCTTGTCAGTCAGCAATAGCAGGCTGTGTTTCTTGTCATGTAAGTGACATAAGTAGCGAAGTTAGGCACAGAAACCTCATCTTCTGGCTTTTGCCTTAATTTTCAGGCTGTAGCTTCCCTTCAGCAGCTTGCCCCAGGCAAATGTCTGACATTTGAATGACACTGAGCAACTGACTTGAGGTTACACATTTTGTTAGTGAGAAAGTATCACTACAGGATGATCTGCTTTGTGAATTCTCTACTTTCTCCTAGTTGCTTTTGCCTCCCAGTTCATTGGTCTGAAATAATATCCCAAAAAAGAAAAAGTAGGAAACAGTGGAGGAAGCACGGGGCTGAAGAACAGCTCCTTCAAGGTTGGTCAGAAATCTGAACTTCCATAAACACATGCAATTGTTTCATGTCAAGGCTGGTAGTCTCCAAAATAGGATTTCAACCACAGCAAAGTGTTAAGGATTTCTTTACAAAAATACTATCCATTGGTCCAGTTTCACCCTCTCCCATAGGTGGAAATAACAACACTGACACCTTTCACAATACGCTGAAACATTTGGTGAAGTTTCTCAGACTTCAGCTGCAATTCCAGCAAAGCACAATCCATTTTGTTCATCAATACTGGTTTGATATGTTCTGCAATAGCCTACCTCTGTCTGTACACAACCCCCTTAAAAATATAAGTACAATTAAAAAATGCATTATATACATATGGGCAAGATCTCTAATCTACTTTGTACAGTGATGACTGGGAAATTCAAACTGGGAATTGGGTGGCAATCTCAGCACTCCCTGAAACCATCATTACTCATTTGTGTGTATTGCTCCATTTTCTAACTGAAGGAGAAGAATGACAGGCAACTCCACTCCCTCAGATTTTACTGAAAGATTGACTTTATTTCCTCAGTTACTCTACTTTTAAACCACAAGCTGGAAACAAAGCAGATATAATCCTTTAAGACACAGGAAAGGCCATGGGCTAAGACTGCAAATCAGAATTCATACCATTAGAAGTTAAACTTTCAGTGAAAGAAGCTTCTTCCATCACTCCTGATTTTTTTTTCCTTAAGAAAATAAAATACACTGAGGTCTTTCTAATTAGAAGAGCATGTTTACCTGAAAAAAAGTCACCCACAATGAGGACACCATCAATGACACAGACAGCTGCTGTAACTACAGAGGAGATATCAACACATCCAGGGAAGTCAATTGTGTTAATGAGAGCGCCTGAACCATCCCTACACTGTTTGATGAAGGCCAAGTCATTGTCTGAAAGAACATAGAAATTGCCCTGTAAGAGAGGAAAATTAATTTTAATAATTTTATAATGCTACATAATTTGCTGATTTTAAAACTTGCATTGGTCAGGCTCCTATACCTGCTGTTACAGTGCCAATATTTCTTGATGTACTTAAAAATAACAAGACTTCAATATTTCAATTTATAAAGTTCTTAGGATATAAAATTCTGCTTTGAGTGGTGTAATTAATTGTTATTCAAAATCAACACATCAGGATAGCAGTCACAGCATACTACCACTATCATATACTTGTAGAGTCATGTTCCACATCACTTTACAACTTTACAGTTGCAGACATCAAAATAGAGGCAACACTAAAAAGACAGAGCCCACCACACTGGCTTGCAGGAACAGGACATTAGTCTGCAACAAACCCAGTAAAAACAAAGATTACTGCCAAGGTTCTTTCTAAAAGCATCTTTCTCTGTAGTGAGAAGCAGGTAAGAGCAGTCACTAGATATCACTTATAAGCTCTATGCCAATACTGCCCAGATTGCATTCTGGAGACTGTGAACTTCTGTTCTGTAATGCTCAGCTTGATTCACATGTCAACTTAAAAAAGATCTGACAAGATGCAAGGCTTTGAGCAAACAATTCTTCTGTCTTCAGATTAAAAAGAATAAAAAAAATATATACAAAGAAATTATTACGTAGACTTGATTGTAATACATCTTTCTTGTTCATCTTTCTGTGTGTCTGTGAATCGTGTTTCTCCGGCTCTGGCTAAAGCAATGAAGTCCGCTTTACACACCGAGGAGTCTGTTAAGGCTGATTTGCCACTATCAACATGAGCAATTGCAGACGTATTCCTAATATTGGACTTCTTGTCTGCGATCACTCGGATCTGATCTACTGTGAAATTCATCTGGATGGGGAGGGGGAAAAAAAATAAAAGGAAAACCAGCTATTACTTCCCTTTAAAGTATTTCCACACACATCCTTCTCCTCTCCTCCCACCACTGCCCCTCACTTTGCCAAGTCTTCCTCCCACACCCGCTCTCTATCTCCCAGGGCTTTTCAGGTGAGCCACAGGTCTTCTCTTTTTGTAGCCATCTACCAGCTCTAGAAAATTGTGATTGTCCCGGTTTGAGCTAAATAAAACTAATTTTTTCTATTTAGTGTTTTTATTTTTCAGCTCAGTCTTTTAAGTGACTGAACTTGCTGAAAACTAGCAGCATGTTTTTCCCAAACAGTGCTGCTAGAAGATATGCTCAAGATCAGTTGTCTCATCATGGGTGCTGTGTCTGTGCCTACAGGAGGGGGAAGCGGACCCAAAACGGACCAACTAGGTATTCCATCCCACATACGTCATACTCAGTATAAAAACCGAGAGATCACGAGGGTCTCGATCCTTTTCACCCTTCTTCCATCTTGGAGCCCTTCCATCTCGGACCTTCCATCCATCTCTCGATCCTGCAGAGGCCAAGGCCTGAGCAGAATCCTGCTCGTTCGTCTGCCGCTG
>NW_010204290.1:5058-8281 GCF_000695765.1 Mesitornis unicolor
AGAGAGCATCTGTCCAGGATTTAGTGGCCGGCCCAGCCCTAAACTACGACAGTTGTCTAGCTCAAAAGCCTCTTTAAAGACTTAACAACCAAAACGGAATATTTTTAGACCCCTTCTCACAAATAATATCCCAGAAAATTTTCTCATTTCCACAATTCTTTTATCTCTTGCTAAGAAAAATACCCCTGTTTAACTTACAGAAGAAAAACCTATTGACCTTCAGAAACTCTGGTAATTATGTATTAAACATGTGACAGCTTAGTGAAGGACAATGAGGTCTTACTAATCTCTGCCCATCTCATTCTGTAATGAGTCACCTGTACGTCACAGGTACAATTAACATGGATATTGTTGTAAATCCTTTTAATGCATGAAGTGCCTCACAGGGACATGGCAAAAGACAGAACTGGGAGAAAAAAAAAATGATGGGGAACATTAAACAAACACACACAAAAATCACGTACCACAACAGTTAGTTTTTACTAGGGGCTCAAGTGAAGAAAGATATACCAGGAGAAACACTTACATAGGTTCCTCATCTGTGGTTGAGTTGCAAATGAGACAGAAATAATGAAACATTTCTACTGCTGCACCAACAAAAGTTTCCAACACAGTCTGGGTCTTAATGAGTGCATCTGAACACAAGGAACCTGTCTTCTTGAAAAAACAAACTAAACAGCCCAGCTCAAAATATAATTATTTGTAGGAAACAAAATTTTTTTTTTTACGTGAACAGAAACACTTCAGATATATATCTTATTACTGCATATTCCTATACTTACTTTGGATCTTGTATAATGAAAAAGTTGAACTGAACATTTTCTCAAGAAAAAATGGTTCTTATTTAAAAAAGGAATACTTCTAATTAAAATAGCCAACTTATTTTTAAAGATGCAAAATATCCAAACTAAGCAGCAGCCTGGCCTCTTCCCCCAAAAATGTATTATTTTCCCACCTCCCCCACATTTAAACTTTCTTTCCTTACCCCAAAGTCTGCAATGGAGAAAACAACCAACTCACCTTTTTTTTCCTGCTAAAGAAAATTTAGTACAAACAAGAAAAATTTTAGAATATGCTTATGGTTTTGTCAGTGATCAACTTCAAATGAAGACAATTTCTGATTTTGTTCTGTTAGGTTGTTCTTCAGTTTATTAAAAATCAATGATATTTCTTTTCTAGAATGCTCTAGGGTGTCCTGGCTTTCAAAGTTTCACTCAAGCAAAATTTACACACTTCTTGAAATATTTTTTCCTTCTCTTTCTTTTCCATTTAGAGAAAATAGTATCACTATTTTTCTTTTCTACTTTTATAATTTTTTCCCGTTTTTAAATTGTGCTGTGCTATTAAAAAAAAATAAATCAGTACTCTTAGCAAGAATTAAGTATAGTGCTAGAGTTGTGTTATTTACACTTATTTAATAATGTAAATAATTAGCTTGTTAATAAAACATAGTATATTAGTAAAGACAAAGAGCTGAGTTCAAGCATTAATATTAACATATTACCAGGCCTTCTGGCAGGAACTTCAGGATTATGTATTAATAAATGCTACCCACTTCCAAACATTTCATTTACCACTTCATTTATACAAATGCCAAAGCAGAGTTTACCATATGTGCTGTTTTGTAACAGAGAGGCACTGGCATCACTTTTGTCATAAATACAACTGAAAATGCAAAGCCAAATAAAAAAATCACTAGTAATTTTAATTTAAATGTTTTTCATTATGGAGCTGTTATAGAGTTTCTTTTCTGCTGTGATAAATAGCAACTGGATCAAAGTTAAGCTTGCTGCAGAGGGGTTAAGGTCTTCTGCATGTAACAGCAGACAAAAAATGAAGGAGATGAAAGCAGCATTTGTAGAAGGGAGAAACATAACTGCTTTATTACAAGCTGAACACCACTTTTGGCAAAACCCTCAAGTTTGATGGCCACTACAGCCAAACAACAACTTTGCTCCTTTTAACTACTGCATTACATTATTTGAGTAGCTCATACTGCAGTGTTGCTTACCCCTGGGTATCAGTAACACCTTCAGACTGCCTTCCTCTTCTGTCTGGCATCTTTCTGTTCAAATTCTTATTGTAATGAACCATTATATAACTTCAGTTCAGAAATATGTATTCTAAAAACAAAGAAAAATCAAAGCACATTGAAGCTGACATAGGTATCTAGAATGTTTATTTCAGTAAATAATGATAATACATATACAATGAAAGATTACAAGACTTTTTTAAAAGGGTTTTAATAGCATTAATCAACAAGAAACATAAATATGTCCAAGCATCTGTTTATCACATAAACAGGCTGGCAAATTCTGATTCACTAGAATAAAGAGAGATTCAAAACAGGTGAAACGCATTACCACAACTGCTGTGATTTAAAATAATGGGGCAGGCTTGCTAAGGGGAAAAATAGATGAAAAACCAACCCAACCCACCCTGCAGTGTTTCTAAGAGATTGATTTCCCTGAGAAAATGCTGATGATATGATTCAGGTCAGACCATCCTTCCTCAAGAAGCACTGTATAATACCTATGTGTAATACCTATAGCCCTGCCCTGGTATCCTGGGCAACACTCCAGAGTTACCCTGGGGAGACTGGTAGCTGCTTTCCTGTAGCTGTAGGGACATATGGGTGCAGGAACAGCAGGGACCTCAAGCATGGCTGCTGTATGACAACAGCCCAACATCTCTGTTTTAAGGGGTGGCTACACCACAGATGAGCAAGGCAAAGGTGTGACGAGGTTAAATGACTGATTGTTACCCGTGGAAATGCAAAGATGACATTGTGTCCCTTTAAAAATAAATTGCTGTCACAGAAGGCACTGAAGTAATAGCAGCACTTTATGGTTTTAATACAGACTTTCACCTGAAAGTGTCTTTTAGAAATAAGAGGTAATTAAATTGTCAAGCACAGAGTGAGAGCGTGAATGTCTTCACTGAAAGCACCAACTTCTAAGGTAAAATTGATACAGTAATGCATCCTAATAAATGAAGATCAGAAAAGAAGAATATCAAATCAATTAGGAAATTCTGGCCTGCAGGTTTGTGTTGTGGTGGGGTTTTTATTAATTAAACAGCAATTTCAGTCATCATAAATGGCAAGCAAGAATTCAGACTTACACATCGCCTCAAAGGCGTTACTCATTTTATCAAAGTACAAGTATTAGTTGCACTGCACTTCTCAAAGTGATACTTGTCGTGGTTTAGGCCCAGTGCATAA
>NW_010204291.1:0-1022 GCF_000695765.1 Mesitornis unicolor
GCCCAGGATGGGGTTGGTTTCTGGGCTCATGCTGAGTTTTCCATCCCCCAACACACCAGGTCCTTTTCCTCGGGGCTCCTCTCATTCATTTTTATTAAATCAGCCTGGATTTGTGCTTGGGATTGCCCCTACCCAGGTGCTCCATGGGGTTGGCATGGCCCCACCTCAGCAGCCTGGCCAGGTTTCCTCTCCACCCACGCCGAAACTGCGGCCGTGCGCCAGACTGCGACCTCGGCTCCTCAAGCCCTGGCACAGCCTCACCGACAACATTCCCTGAAAATAAATCTAGTCTTATTGTTGTTTAACCTCCCTCTGCTTGCCAAGGAAAACAAAGGACGAGTTAATCTTCTTGCTTGGGAACACGAGGACAGCACAGAAGAAACGGTTCCACCGTTGTGTTTAACTCCTGCACTTGAGGGTTTTGCTTCTTCAGGTGAAGAGATGCACCCAGGAGAGTCCCAAAAGTTTCCTGGGGGAATATTTGGTGAACTCTGCTTCATCTCCAACGTCCAAAGAGGCGCACACACCTAAACTGGCCCTTCCAAACCACCCTGGTGGTGTTTACTGCCACAACAGGGACATTTCCCTACGTGTTCTGGGGAGCAGGACGCCCCTACGCTCCATGTCCAAGAGCAGAGCAGATGGACACAGCGGGAAAACTGTGGTTGCGAAACCCCAGACCCGAGAGGCGCTGTCACAGAATTGTAATTAACGCAGATTAATAACACCCTCCTGAATTAACACCACTCTGCTGAATTAAACCCAAGTCCTCAGTTTCTAATAATTCACTTTTCTGCTGAGTTCCAGGTGTCCCGACCAAAGCCCTTCACCCCTCACCACCGTTCTTCCTGATTCTCCTTCTCTTTGCAAATTCAAACCCCTGGCAATAAAAAAATGAAGACTTTTAACTCTGCCATGGGTTGAATCTTGGGCAAAACCCCTCCCCAGCTCCTGTTTGGTGCCATATGGACTCAAATACCCTCACAGCCACCCAGTCACAAGTGGTGTTCCCCAGGGATCAG
>NW_010204292.1:0-15963 GCF_000695765.1 Mesitornis unicolor
TCCCTAACGTTCTGTGATTCTGTGATTATCTTCTGATAAAAAAATATACTATACCAAAACGGTTTACAAAAAAAAAAAGTTTAAAAAGTGTACTTTATGTAAAACTGTATCAGTCTTATAATTACTTCTTGTTGACTAATCTCTTCTTAACTTAGGTACTATGAAGCCCGGGTTTTAAGAAGCATGGCTGTATGCTACCTTATAAGGGACTGTACTGGTGGTGTGTGTACCCAAATAAAATGGGGAAGCATTTACCAGTGTTGCCCCAGTTTCTCTCTTTTTAAAAATGCATTGATGGGCGCTTATGTGATAAATGCTTTGTCTTGCTGGGACACAGACAAATTCTGGTTAGCCAAATTCCACACTGACATGCAGTGACAGGAGTTCACTGTTAGATCTATTGGTCCTCTTACCCAGAGCTGATCTTGACCTGATTTCTCTGTGCAGTCAATTCATATAAAACCAGATGCCAACCATCTGTATTAACTGTGAATTAAATTCTTATCAAAATGGATTGCCCCAGTTTGTGGTGAAACAAACAGCCCATGTCTCTTGTTCCAAAAAATGTACCATCTGGCTGATAAAGATGATTATCCAGAAGTGTCACTAAAAATGTATGCAGAGGACCAAATAGTTGGCCTTTGCAAGAAAAACCATCTTGCTGTTACTCTGAAATTTATGCGGATTGATATGGTGATTTGTGGTCCCAGAAGGCTTGAAGATGAGGAATTGTTGGGTGGGGAATGGGGGAGGTTGTTTATGGGGTGGGATTCCTTTTCCTGCAGGTTATGAGGGCTGTGTTATGAACCTTTTGCGTGCATTGTACTTTTAGTCCTCTTGCATTCCAGCAATGCTGACTTCTATAATCCTAAAATGTAATTATCCCTGAGACATGCCTGATACTGTTGGGGTAGCAATTCTGAAGCAAAATATAGCTATAATATAGCTGAATGAAGAACTCAGATGGTTTCTCTTAAAATTGCAGGGCAGGTCATGTTCAAAAAAGAATTAAATATTGAATCAAGGGGGAAATACGTTGGAGCAGAGCCCAGATTATAAAACTAAATTGCTGAAGACTATAACCTGGTTTCCTCAATGAGTATTAATCCAAATTGTGTATAGCAGATATGACGGTGAGTAATGGTAGTTAAGCTATGGATCAAGAGTCCAATTTCCTTCACATCTTTCTAGGAAATATAAGACCTAGTGTTGCATAGCAACAGTTGGAGGTATAGCAATATTTGCACTTGAAAATGTTTAGTGCTTTGGGAAGCATTAGATGGCTGATGAGATAGGTAGTGAGGAAATGGTATTATTCTCTCTTAGGGTACTGGTATAAATTCAGTCTTGACTGTAGTGGCTGAAAACCATTAGCATCTGAATTACTACCTAGAGGTCTCCAAAATGAGTTATTGGTCTCAGTCCAGTTTTCAGGGCACCCATATTCACATTTCAAAAGCTGTTCCTGTAATTGGCAATGTTGTTGCTCTGAAGGCAAAGCAGATACAAATAGCTGTGGAGGTGGCCACAGAGCTCCCTGCTTCAGAGCACCCCTGCTCCATTGCCGAGGGCTCCCTGCTCTCATCCTACTGCTAGATAGAGGAACTTTTGCTATTCCTAGCATGTGACTTTTCTCTACAACTGTGTGGTAAACTTGAAAACACTTTATTTAAATTTCATAGAATCCTGGTATTTTCTTTACATTTTGTGTTAACTGTAAGTGTTTTGAATAAAAGATGCTGCCTAGGACTCTTTTCATCTTCTGAGAGCCTCTTAAATTGTTTTATGTTTAAATTTTTCAGAATCAAATGCGAGTTCACACTGAAGGTAAGAGTTTTCCATAAATCTGCGATTTCTGTGATACCAGTTTTCAGAAGGTCTGTGGTGTTCTCACCTGGCACACCTGGAAATAGCTGATCTGAAAACCAGGAGAGCATCAGAAGCAGCAGAGGAGCAAAGCTACTGGAACCACATGATGAGAATTTGGAGTGCCTTAAATGCATTTTGGTAGTCCTGTTCCTACATTTGCTGTTTATTGCTCAAAATTTAGCAGCCTCTTGGCAGAACAGCTTGTTGGATGCTCAGTATTGCCTGTAGCTGGGCTGAGGAATGTCCCTGGTAGAGTAACTGTGAGAAAAAGGCATACAACCCTGCAGCTAGCAGCATACCACAGTCACAGGAATAGTTGCTAGATTTATTTATTTTTAACATCTAGTTTTACCTTATTTTTCCAATATTTAATACATTTCACAGGAAGTGTATACTAAAAGATCTCCAGGGTGAATCCAGTACCACTGAGAAGTGTGGAAGGGCTTGAGGATGTCCTTTACCACATGAAACTTTCAGTCAATGCCAGTGCTGACTCTTCGTTTTCTTAACTGCCTGAAGTAAGCTTGGTAATGAGCTCCACAAGAACATTTATAACGATAGAGGTCCAGATTTAAGATCTACTGATCTTTAAATAATCAGCTGAGAAAGTATTCTGTCATTGACTCCAGTTCATTGCTTTAATATAGGAGACCTCAGGACATACCTAAATTAAATGAATGACAGATTTACAGGGTATCCTAAACTTTTTCTTCCTGTAAAAATGCATCTTTGAATCTTAGAGTATTTTTTAGAAGTTGGAAACATTTACAGGTAAAAAGATTTATAACTCTTCTACTTCTGTTGCTTTTCTTAAAGGTGAAAAATTAAGCCTGTGACATATGACTAAGGTAGTAACAGGGGTGAGGGAAGGTGTTTATTAGTGAGGTCACTCATATTAGCAAAGTAAATTAAGGAACAGAAAACCCATTGGACAGCAGTCGTGAGGCTAATTCTTGTGTAATTTGGAATGTTGAAGGTCTGTGGTAGAAAACAGCTCACCATTCTTGAGGCTTCCTTCCTTACCTGAACACTTTGCATGTGTTTAGAAGTTCAGAGGTTTCTACCCACTCATATGCAAAGGTGAAGAGTAACATTCATTGCTTAAATTTGGGGCCACAGCAGCAGATCCAAAGTAGTTCAGAAGTTGTACCATCTTGAACATAGTTTCATGAATTTTCTTTATGTACAGTTTGAACAACGTGTTTGCGCATATACTGGAACACAGGAGGTTCAACCTAAAACTTTTCACTGTGAGGGTGACAGAGCACTGGAACAGGCTGCCCAGAGAGGTTGTGGAGTCTCCTTTTCTGGAGACATTCAAAACCCACCTGGATGTGTTCCTGTGTGACCTGGTCTAGGTGATCCTGCTCTTGGCAGGGGAGTTGGACTGGATGAGCTTTTGAGGTCCCTTCTAACTCCAAACATTCTGTGATATGTACTATTGGTGAATTGGTTAAAATTAGTGGATTTAAAATTACATTTAGGAGAGAAGTTAGTTTTCCTACAAATAAACTGCTGTTATTTTAAGAGAGTTTGTTTTTTCACCCCACAAGTGAAGTGTCCAATGACACTTTTAAAAATCTCCTGCACTCCCAATATTTTGGTTTTCTCACATTTTAAAAGCATGCAGGCACACATGAAATAGGTGTTTCTGGCAGTTCATGAGAGAGAACGTGGGGCTGGGGGGATGGACTGTGAGTGGAAGCAGGTGGTGTCCTTAGTTTTTCTGCGTTCCTAAGGAATTCTGCAACAGCTTGCTTTAAAATACCTGAATGATTGTGAGCTTACTAATATTTTATGATACTTGGAACCTGAACAACTTACCAGCTATTCTTAAGTACCTTATTTTTTCCAGAGCTGCTGATGTGGGTTTTTTCTTTTGACTGTAAAATTTTTTTATGGTGCACAGTTTTAAATATGCTCTTGTCTGCCTATTAAAAGTGAGACAAGGCAGTTTTCAGATGTGATTTTTGTTTAAGAGGGAAGTGATATCTAAAAAGGAATTTTATAAAATGTTGGAAGTTATTTCCTCTCCAGAGCCAATATGCTTTTTCTTTTGGGGGAAATTTAAGTTTAATCTAAGAGATTGTGGAGTTTCCATTACCTTAGCGACACTTGTATCCACAACAAAACGGTCAATTGTGATCTGCTTTTAAATCTCAGGATCTGGTTCAGTTTTCCTTTATATTTCAGGGCCATTCATAGGAAAACTAAAAATGGAAAGGTATGTACCTCATACATAACTGTTAGGGCCAGCATCAGCATGTGAATGCTGAAAGGAGTACCTCATATTACATGTCTGTGTTTTTATTTAAGAAGTATTAAGCTCTGCAACTTCTTTGGCTTTACTGGGAATTCTGCATGCCCCTTATATCTGGAAAACTAGTTCACGTTCACATAGATTCCTAAATACAGTTTTGATTTGAGCACTTATTTTTAGGCACCTTTGGACCTGACTTTAGGTAAACTAGCTCCAAAAAGAAACAGAATATTCTGTGTGCAAGTACAGCATCTTGTATACAAAGCAGATAAAGTTAGCGCATAAATTAGTTTTTTGGTTTTTAACCTTGGCTGAAGAAATTTGCTAATGCTTCTCTGACATTTACAATAATTTCATGCATATGAGGTAGTTTGTACAAAACAGACTGAAGGTATTATACTCTGGAAGAATCTTGATGATACGTAGAATCATAGAATGTACTGAGTTGGAAGGGACCTTTAAAGATCATCCAGTCCAAGTAAGTCCCAAGTAAGCAGGGACATTGTTACTATATCAGGTTGCTCAGAGCCCCATCAACCCTGACCTTGAATATCTCCAGGGATGGGACTTCCACCACCTCACTGGACAACCTGCTCCAGTGATCTATCACCCTCATATCGAAGAACTTTTTCCTAATATCCAACCTAAATCTACCCTTTTCTAGTTTAAAACTATTACCCCTTGTCCTATTACTACATGCCCTAGTGAACAGCTCTTCCCCAGTTTGCTTATAGAAACCTGTCCAGTATTGGAAGGTCACTATAAGGTCTCCCCGGAGCCTTCTCTTCTCCAGGCTGAACAGCCCCAACTCTCTCAACCTGTCTTTGTAGGAGAGGTGCTCCAGCCCTTTGTTCATCTTTGTGGCCCTCTTCTGGACCTGCTCCAGCAGAACATCTCTTGATGCTTCATATCATTAGATATTTTCTTAAACTATTAGAATAACTGAAGTGCAGAATATGGAAAGGCTTTGCAGAGGAGAGGTTTGGGACCCAAAATACACACTCATGAGCTCTTAGTTGTGTTTCTCAGCAGAGGTCTATCTGCCTTCTTGAAGTGCCTGCCACCAATTTGTGTGTGTGCACACATATGTACATGTGACACTGTTACTTCGAATGTTTAACAAGGATTATGCTTCTAAAAACATCTTCTTCAAAATGAGCTGAATGTTTTCAGGATTATGCTGTGTGTGGTTTTTGGACTTGTCTTTCTCTGAAGGACCGCAGAAAGAGGGAAGATTAAGAAAAGAAATCTCACTTTGAGGGCTATAGGATCCTATGGTTTGTTCTGCCAGTTCCTGGGGTGCAAAAGCAGGTAAAGTAGCGTGTGAGGCTACTGCTTATTTTGGAGTCCTTAAGCATTATAGGGAGCTTACAGAAACATGCAAAGTCTTGACCTTCCAGGACTCAGTTCTGTTATGAAACACAAGAGAATTTGTGAACTGGTGGGATATCATACTGGCAGCAGCTTTTATTACTAGGGTTTGATGTTATGTGGGAC
The DNA here is from genome assembly GCF_000695765.1 of Mesitornis unicolor. NCBI lineage: Eukaryota > Metazoa > Chordata > Aves > Mesitornithiformes > Mesitornithidae > Mesitornis > Mesitornis unicolor. The sequence continues at coordinate 5,627 of NW_010204292.1, forward strand.
TTGGCAGGCAATCGACAGCACACACCAGAAAGTTGAAAAATTCTCAGCATAGAAACCTGAGGGAAGTAGTAGGTAGGGTGTCAAACTGACTGAATGATGAAAGGAAGCGAGTAGGTGCCTGTTTCCAAACAGCGCTGCTGTATAAATAGCAGCATGTGGGGGAGTCAGTGGGAGGAGAAAGGGCTGTGTGTGGAAAAATTGGCAGATTAAGAGAAATAGAGAAGTATTAAAAATATGTGGAGGAAAGATTTTCCTGTTACTGGGGAGCTGCTGGGAAGGGTTGGCACCAGCAGGAGGAGATGGTGGTAAGGAGTGTGGATGGGCCCTCATGGATCCAGGCATGCTGCAGGTCTCTGGTCTGAATATACTGACACTTACAGGCTGCACACCTGATCTTGTGATGTTCATGTTTCCTCTAACCCCATCCTTCAGCATGATGTTCTTCATCCCTTGGCTCTGGATTGTGCCTCTATGACTTCTTGCTGTAGCTTTCCTTCTGGTTGGGGTTGGCTGCAAAGCAGTATTTCGGCTGGATCGCCCTGGCTGGCACACTTTGCTTCACTTGCTCTAACTTCTCCTCAGCTGTTTTCTGCTTGGCATAGTGCTTACCCTTTCCTTCAGTGTGGCTGCACAGATGCTGATCTTGGGCAGATTTTCTGCCTGACCCTCCTGGTTTTCTAACAAGAAAATAAATAAAAAGAAAAAATATTGTTGGTGAAATGATGTCACAGTTTTAAAGTGAATTCCTATCTCTGTAGGCAATACGAGGACAAGGCTGTTGTGTGAGTATAGGCAGGACTAGTCCCACCCACTGAAGAAGAGGGCCAGAAGCAGCTCATGTGGTACAGAGGCCAGTGGCTTTGTCATTGCTCTGACCTCCGCTGTCAGTGGCTGACTTCAAATGTGTATTGTGTTACCAGATGTCATAAATAATTAACTGTGTATAAAGAACTTGTGGGTTTCCTAGAAGCATCTGTTTTACTTAAGAGTGTTGGAATTGCAGAGAGAGATGGCGTGGTCCAGGATGCTGATCTTGTACTTCTGGAGTGCTCGGTAAGGCTTCCTTCTCTTAAACATTACTTTGCATTTTGATGAACAACTAATCGTATCAGATGAACTGAGAAAATTAGAAACTTTTAGCACCCTCCTTAGAGGCTTCAAAAAGAAGACAGTATATGCTTGTGAAGATGGATCTTGTGGAAACGTATTTAGGCCAAGCATGAGGCATCATAGGGTGAAGAAACCTTCCCAGCCCAGACAATAGCTAACAAAGGATTTAGTTTTACAGGGTTAAAAAAGAAAAAGCTTGAAATTGGAAAGAAACTGATCAGTTGGTATGTTTATGCTTAGTTTTTTGATATCAATACTTTGGTTCAATGCCAATGGAATTATGTGTATCGATATGCATCTGCAATGTTTAGTTCTGTTTAAAGATGGGTTGAAAAGACTTTCTGGAGGAAAAAAGGAAATTATACATTTTCTAAAGTACAGGTGCTTGAACAGCTTATAAGAGAAGTCCTATGGATGCCTTTTTTTCTTTTGTTTTCTGTTTTTACAATGGGAGATCCATAGTGGAGGTGGTTTGGAGGAAGCGTTGACAGCCACAGATGCGGGAGGCAGAATGGCCAGGGCAGTCTCTGCTGGTGGCTCTGGAGCAGCTGTGCTGAGGTTACGGAGCTGGTTATATACGTGCCCAGCAATGTCCTTGGAAGCACTGGACTGAGCCTTAAATTGGATAGTATTTCCATGGAGAAAGGCAAAGGATGAACCATTTCAAATGAGATTGGGCACTACGTAATATCTTTCAGACAAGGCAGCACAATAGAGCTTGATTTGCAGATGAAGGTCCAGCTACTCTCTCCAGGCTGACACCGAGTTTCTGCTGATGGTGGCTGCCATTGTGATCATAGAACAAATTGCTTAATTTACCAACCTATAAATGTCTGCCTGATGCTGGAGTTTTGTCTTTTCCTGTTTCTTTAATCCTTTGAGTAGCTGAGTCGACTGCTGTGAACAAGAGCAGTGCACATCCTCCAGCTGGAGGGCCAGGGCACCACCGATAATTATTTCCATCACTTTGCGTGCAGAACAATTGGTTTCTTTTGGGATGTTGTTTGCCTGTGACTTGAAAATCATTAAAACTCTCATTTAGAAACTTAGGAGCTTTCAGTTCATCCTAATATACATGTTGTCTGTATTTAATGAACTGTATTACATGTATTGAATGCCTTTTTTTTCCCCCAGAAATTTTGAGTACTATATTCTGCTTCCTTCAGAGCTGTGTGTATGCATGTGGCTTTAGCACTTGATCTTTTTCTGACATTCAGTAACTTTTACTGTTCTACTGACTACGTACTTGATCGTCATGTTACCTTATTTCAGTCAAACTGGGAGTGCTTCTGTTGGTGTTGCAAATATGTGTGTGTGTACTTCTTTTTAATTGCAAATTTTTTTAAAGCACTTTGCTTTCCTCAGTGGTAGCTTGATGAGATCATAGAATCATTTAGGTTGAAAAGACCTTTAAGATCATCGAGTCCAACCATAAACTGAACACTGCCAATTCCACCAAACCTGGAGTAACTTTGGGCAGAAAGCATCCCCAGATTCACCTCCATGCAAGAGGAAAAGAATGGAGTTGTTCTTATGTCCCTTCAGTCTCTCATGAATTGTGAGCAGTGGTGTCCCATCGCACATTCTCTGCTCCAAAATCTCCATGGTAGGGCCACACTACAAGACGGTACCCAGGGTGAGGAAAGTCATATAATATTTTACTTGAAACTGCAGTTCTAATAACCATAGAATTGAATGAAGAGTCATTGAAAACTGTACTAAATATTTGTATTTATGCTGCTGAAAAGGCTTTTTATCTAATATTTAACTTCAGTGTCTGTGAATGGGGAAACACATTCATCACACAGGTTTTCCATGTTGAAAACAAATAGGACAGTAACCAGTCTCATGCTTTTCCATAGGTCTGAACCATGATTTAATTTTAGTTGCTATTCTAGGAGGGAATATAATAAATTTAAAAATTTGATTTTTTTTTTGAGGTTTTGTGTTCCATTTACATTTGTAAGATTTCTGGGGAACTTTAAAATGTTGAGGCAAACACCCTGTCACAGTAATTTTCGAGTAAAAAGTCTGGACTTTAAAACAAAAACAAAAACAAAGCAATAAAAAACCAAAAACAAAAAACCCCCAAAGCGCCCCCCTCCCTCCCCAAAAAAGAAGAAAAAAAGGCAAACAGAATTGTGACAGCTTGATTAATGAGACACACAACATCTTTTTTTCTCCTAGAAACAGTCGATTGGTTCATTCTATTTTTTCTTTAATTGGTACTTGTCGTTATCTGGCCTGTACTATAGGCTCCTATTTATGAAGTTACATCACCAGGCAACAGCAGGACATTTGTACGTGCTGGTGGCAATTTTTGAAGGAATGTAAATTGGAAACCACTCAGCTGTTACCAGCATAAGACTGTCAGGCACGTCACTTGTAGAGTTTCAGAGATACAAGAAAGTGCTGGGAGGGTACAGATTAGATTGGAGCTTAATTCAAAAATAAATACTCTGTGTCAACTGAAGTGTTTGTCTTTCAGCCCAGTGTAAAAGGAAGAATTTGATTATAGGTAATTATTGATATTGGCACTTGAATGTGTTTATTGTTTACATTAAGAATTTTTGGGGCACTATTGTTTGTTCAGTATCCTTGCACAGATCCCTTGCAAGAAGTAGGAAGTAAAAGCAATGTTGACTGGGATTAATTTCTGCATATAATATCCTTCTGCATTTGCTGAAAGAAATCCAATGGAGACAGCCAGTCTGTTTTTATGAGGAAATTTTATTCTCACGTATTCGTTTTCGTAAATTTATTCACATACTCATTTTGTAAATTAAGGACACTTTAAAATGCCTGTGCAGGTAAACTGCTGTCCATTAAATGGTGATTCCCCCTCCACCCCATACTGTTTTCCCATGCTTTATAGGCTTTTCTGTGTGCACTGAAAGTACTTTTGTTCCCTAGATTACTGAAAAATAACTTCTTCTAAGTGAAGGTTGTAACCTTGTGCCTGCTCCCCTCCACTCTTGGATCTTCTCCAAAGAAAGTTATTTTAGAAGCATAGTGCTCTTACTTTAATGGATGTTAATGGGAGCAGAGATGGAAATGTAGGGTTCTAGTGCTATGAATAAAGCTTCTACAAAGTCCTCCAGGATGCGTAGGTGAGTGGACAATCAGCTGTAATCTTTTGTTCTCTATTGGAAGAACAGTAAGCAAACAGTGACATTCTGCCATGGAGTAATTTAGTCTGACTCCTTACAGAAATTAGTGATATACATATTAGCAGTTCAGGTTTGGGTCTAAGTATGTGTTGGTAAGTCAGTGTAAACCTGTTAACAGTTAATTACTTACAATGTTTTCTGTAACCTTACAAGATCTATGTGTTGCTGTGTAATTTAGTTGTCATAATTGTGTTAAATTTCTTGACATTATCTGTCAAACTTTTCAGCAAGCAGAGAGATAAGTAGCATTTTGCTAATGAACTTTTGAACCTTTGCTAAGACAAGATGTGCAAAAAATACTAACAAGGTAGAGATAAATTCATGAGTTGGTAGGTGCCAGCAGTCTAATACAGGAGTATGATAGGAAAACACCCCACAAGTAAGAGCAGTAAATTCAGCGTTTGAATTCTAGCCAAATGTCTGAAGGCAAAAAGTGTAAATATTACTTTAAAAAAAAAGAAAAGGTTAACATTACTTGGAACGTGAATAGCTGATAAATATGTAAGAGACTTGTGGCATAGTTGGTGAGGTGCCTGTGTAATGGGTCATAAAAACTAAGCTGGAAACTGCTAGGAATTTGTTGGTGTGATATCTTTAGCTATTGATTTGTGTTAAGAAGGATAAATTTTATTTTATCTATAATAAAGACTGGAGTAGCAAATCCTGGACAGCCTTTCCCTGTTTGGTAAGAAGGTGGGGTGGAGGGAGCCACCTGCAAGATTTTCCAGTGAAAAGCTGGAAACCTCTTGTAGAATTGCTGGTCTTTTAAATAGTTTTCTCTGCACAGAGAATTAATTTCTCCTCTTTTTCCTTATTGTTTTAAGCTCAGTTTGTATTTACTGCCATAGCGTGTACCATTGCACACACAAGAGTGCCTGAGCTCCAGAGGTCCTGCTACTGCTCTCAGCTGGGTCCATGTGGTCTGGATGTGTCCTGGTGATCAAGTGCCTTCCGTGCTTCTGAAGAGTAACTGTGAAGAGACCTCTTTCACTTCCAGTCAGTAGCAAGACTTCCAGGATGAGGTGTTACAGGAAGTCTTAAAGGTTTTTCATTTTACTTGGGCTTGTCCCTGCTGGGAGCCCATTCCTGGCTCCTGGGCTCTCAATGGAGAGCTGGGGCTCTCCTCGGTGTGCAGCCACTGTTGTGCAGAGTCATGTTTCTTTGTTATGGCAAGTACAACTCGAAGTAAGAGAAACTCTTAACTCATATCTTGCATGAGAGAATTTTTTTTAGGCCATTCAGTTGTTTTAATGTTTAACAGAATCTTTCTTGGTCTTGCAAGCAACTTGCACCGTAGTAATGTTGTAGAATGTCACATATAGGGCCTCAGAACTGTCATTTTTCTCAGATGACAGGAAAAGCTTGAAGAGTCAAGAAGTTTAAAAACTGTCATCTGAAATAATGTTCAGAAGGGAAGGAGAAATTTGGTAGTAGAATTCGTCTCAGGGGAATCAGTAGTCAGTGTGTCTTGGATGTACTTTGTAGTAGTTACGTACACCTTTATAGTAGCAGCAGTTCTGCACAGAAGCAGAACTTCTTCTTTTCCTGCTCTTTCAGCTGCCCCTTACCTTATGCATGTTTTTTTACTGATACTGGTGGTTGTTCTCTTTCAACCTGCATTGTGCCATCCTGCATTGTTTTTTCCTTATTATTGCAGCGCTTTGTTAATGTGATGGAAGAGATAGAAAAGCAATGAGAGGGTCAGCAAACAGAAGGCTGCAGGGAGGTGTGCAGTGCAGATCAGGCTTCCTTTAGACAAAGCCTAGAATAAAGCTTTTAGGCCAAACTTCTCATAATTTGGACTCGTGCGATTAACTGGAGATTACTATTTCCTAAAAGTAGAACTGGAGCAAATTGATACTGTCAAACAACTCGAATTTGTTTATTTTCCTTCTGTCTCCTAAAATATTGATTTTAGGCCTTGAATGAATAGTTAAGACAAAGAAGTGCCAAAACAACTGGCTGCATGAAAGCAGGCACCAAAGAAGATATTTTACCTCAGAAGCATCTTAGCCTGGGCTTTCCTGGAGAACTTCAGCCATTTCCATCTGTTTGCCCAGAAGTCTGATTTTTTTTTTTTTTTTTGCTGTCTTCTCTGAAAGTAAACTGGTCAACTTCAGAGCTTGAACTCTGAAGGAGCTCATTTTGACCTTTATTGTCCCTCTTCTGTACCACAGTTTGCTGGGCTGAGTGTCTCCACTTAGCTGTTGTGGTGGAAAACCACCAGCATCCCAGCTGATATTAAAGTTAGTAGGTGGAGCTCTTGTTTCAGGAATACAACAGCGAGTGCACTGGTGTTTGAATATACCTCAGGAGGTTTGCGAGGTTTACTGCGAATTTCAAAGTTTGAGCCTGGAGGTGATGGGATACATGTGGTAATGCTGCGTGCCCAACCCCAGCAGCCCATGTTAATGATGGGTGGAAAGCAGAAACTCTCCTCTGTTCTTTAATCATCTAGAACTGGAGAATCCAACCAGACCGTCATGTCACTGAGATGGATAATAAAAAGATGGTTACCATTTGTCATGGGGCCTTGTAAGAGGTTCAGCCAAATCCTTTGGCAGCTTCCCCAAATTTACTGAGGTGTTGGTTTGGGTAAGTAATGAGGCCATTATAACAGCTGTCTCTAGTAAATAGCCTTGCATTGAGTTCTCGCAAGTTAAAATGAATGGAAAGATAAGTACAAACATGGATGCAAGTAAGGTTTTGGGTTTGAAAAGGATAGATATACTAAGGAATCAGATTAATATAGTCTAAGTCTGCTGGTCTGTGCTGCTCTAATATAGTGAGTGGCTTGAATATAGAAGTAATTTTTTGTCTTTTTTTTTCCCTCCCACTCAAATTAGAAATAATACATATCTGGAATTCATATCTGAAGCCAAGGGAGACATTTTGGAGAACAAAGTGTTGTGTTTGAGTGGCATTTTAAAGTCGAAATGAAAAATAACGTATCTAAAAAAATATTGAGGAGTAGCTTTATAATGAGAGTGTCAAGGGCAAAAAGTATAAGTGCTTGTAATATGGAACTCTGCAAATAAATTAAAAGGAGCTAAATGTGGTGCTGGAGATAAACAGGGCACTGGGCTTGCTTAGTGAGTTGTTCTTCATCCAGTTGCCATAATTATCTTGGTGCTGAGGCACCCCCCAGGGCTTGTCTGGGCATCAGCAAAGTATATCACATAATGAAATACAGCTTTGTGTTAGCTCAGGCTGGAAATCAGTCCCACAGGCTACACCTGGACTAGTAAGCAGGACCAAGGTATAGATGTGAACACCAGCAACTGCTTTGGGCTCAGTGTGGCTTGGTATACCCAGCACTGCCCCCTGCACCTGACCGATTGTACCCAATCAGCAAAGTTCAACCTGTTTGGGAAATAAAGAGGCCATACATCTGTCTAGAGCTCTAGTCTGCTCCCTGCATGCTACTCTTTCACACTGCTTCTCCCCGTGTTGCACCAAGCTGTATGACATCTCTTTTGGCTGACTCTTCCTTCCCCAGTCACTGAATCTCCCATGCATCATGTAATCATTGTAATGATCTATTTTCTTGTTCTCAGAGTGCTCTTTAACTCTTATCTGAAAATCTGTTCACCCAGGAGTCCCAGACTCTCTAATGCTGCTCTTTTGCCAGTTGGGCATTCGTTCTGGGTTGCAGGTTGTGCTCTATTTTCCAGACATGGTGCCAGGGTGCCCTAGAAAATGCAGCTCCCACTACATGGGAAGTTTAAAAGTAGATCATAGGCTACCCTGTGAGGTCATCTTATCTCTCTCTTTTTTCTTTTTTTTTAATACATGATTTTTTAAAAAACAAATGCATCTAACATTTTTTTTTTCCACAAGCAAACCTCTGTGCATCTTTCTCTGTGCTTAGCTGAAGCTAAAGGACCTGGGTACACACAGGAAGAGCTGGCCCTGGAAACCTTTGTGTAGGTCAAAGAGTAAGAAGTTTGCTGTAACTGATGTCCCTGTGAAGGACAGCAAGAATCAGGGACACAGGGGCATAGGAGAAGACCTTTAGGGCTTGCATATTGGCTTTGATAGAAGCAAAGACAAATTAAACTTGCTGTATGTTGTAGAGTACCACAGAGGAGGGTAAAATTAGTGATTGCTGTTCCCGAATTTTCCTCTGAACACACTTTATGATGGGAGTGGCAGCTGTAACCCACTTGTGGGTGTCTTTTTAGGATGCTCCTTTCATAGTCACTGCCTGACGGCTGCGTGCCACTACCCCACACAGCAGGAGAGGTGATTCTGGTACTGTCACAGGCTCCCTAGCATGACTGTTACATCAGTCCCTCTTGAGGTAGATGTGGCTGATACTTGCAGTAAAGCAAAACAAATTTATTATAAAACGGCTTTTTTACTCCTTGCTCCCCCTTTCTTCTCTTTTCTTTGAAAGTTACTCGTAATAATGATTTACGAGCGTACCATGCAAACTCTTCCCACAGGGCTTCTGCTGAAGTGAGACAAGCAAGTAACTTTTAGTTTCTTCTGAACTACCTGTTTTACAATAGTTAATTCTAAAAAAGTATAAAATAATGAACTTTAGATAGTTGTTGATAAGGTCTCCTGATAAAGTAATTCTGTGCATCTGCTGCCAGATAGTCTGGCTCCATAAGTATCACTCTCTCGTACATGAATGTTTAAAAATAAAGCTGTATGACCTCTTCATTCATTCATGACCTGTAACTGACTTGCTTGGCATTCAGTTATAAAGTAGTATTGAAATACCCTCAAAAGTAGCTCCCAAGTAATTGTAAAATATAAAACTGTTATCAGATTCCCAAGAAACTGCTCACTAAAGCTGGGCACTTGGCTGGGGAAACTGCAAGGGAAGAAGTATCCATCTGAGGAAGGAAAAAGCAGAGCTCACAAGAGCAAGACAGTCAGGGAGGCTGAGGGAAATAAGAAAGGGAAGAGGAAGACCTCCACCCAGAAAGAAAAAAAAAACCAACAAAACAAAGAACAGGAGCTGTAGCAGGAGAGGGATATTGTGAGAATGAATTTCTCAACCACAATTCCATAGAAAGAAGAGGTGAATTGTTTTAATTGTGAGGAAATATTTCCTAACAATCACAGAAAAGTTGGGAAGGCCATTCTATCAGCATCATGAGTGTACGGTAATGATATTTTCTTGTGTTTGTATAATAAAAAATAGTAAAGTGTTTATGAAATTCACACTTATACTGAATTCAGTATTGTCTCTGCGCTTTCAAGTTTGGAAGGAATAACTATAACTATGTTACTGTTCAGAGGTAATACAATGCAGTACAATCCTAAATAGTAATTAGCGCTAGTTGTCAAGGGTTGGAAACAATTTTTGAAATATGTCCTTTGTACAACACACACTCTCATATTTTTGTTTGCTTTTGGTGTTTTTTCTTGTTGTGTATAATTCTCTCTTCCTTGTCTGTCTGTCTGTCTTCTTCGTGATTGCTGGCTGTCTTTGGAGCAATCCTATCTTCTTGCTATCTTTTCATCCCCAGGTGGTTACTTCTTCCTTTTCAGTTTTCTCATGAATTGAATTTTATACTGGAATATAGGAGAGATTAAATGATTCGCTTGCTGGAGAATTGAGAAATTGGGGTTTGTTGAATGGTGAGATGTCCATGAGGCTGTGGACTAGTCTTTTATGAGAGAACAGAAGGTCAGTATCTTGATAGGCTTATCCTTTATTGGAAAAAAACACTGTTTGTTAGCCAGCCATGTGCAGGAGGGAAATCTGGTGGCAGCCAGAATGGAATGGGAGCTTCCTGCAGCAGCACATCTCGGAGTGGACTGTCCTCCCAGCTGCCTGTCATTCAGAAGTTGGCTGCAGAAGGTGAAGCTAAATAAATAATTAAAAAAACATCCTCCCATACTCATTTGAAGTGATAACTGTTTTACTGTGATGGTACCCCCACAATTGGGCAAACAAAGTACCTTGGAAAGCACTCACTATAGCTGCTCCTTGTGTGGGGCTCTTCCCAATGAAAGAGCCTGACTCTGGTTTTTGGGCTTTCCCTGCCACTCCTGAGAGCTTTTTCCTGGTCACCCCCAGAAGGTCTCCAAGCCCTC
>NW_010204292.1:15978-31757 GCF_000695765.1 Mesitornis unicolor
ACCCCCCCCCCCCCCCCCCCCCCAACTCTTGCACCAGATTTTGTGTTTCTGCCATGGCCCACCCAGACTTCTCCATTTCTCCATGTGCTGTAGAACATGTTCAGTAGTACTTTGTGCCACTTTTAATTTATTTAGTTGTTTCTGATCATTAGTCAGTGGGGAATGGATCTGTTTCTGCTTTAGATCATGTGTGCTTGCTTCTAATTTTTTCAACAGCGTATAGACTTAACATGCTATTCAGCACTGAAAATTGCCTAAAAATGTCAGTAGGATTTAATGGTGGTTGTGTCTTAATGATTTCTGTTTTAATATAAGCCTCAGTTAAAAATAAGTGAGGATGATGATTTTTTTCTTTTTAATTATTATTATTTATTCCACTCTCTGGAAATTCATTTAGTGATCCAAGAGTCAAGCTGAGTTCATTCCTTCTCACTCAATAATGCAAAGTTTTCTGAAGAAATTGTCTTAATTAATAACTGTATTGTACCTGAGTCTTACCAGTTCCTCAGCCGTAACTGTGTAGATAATCTGAGACTAATTCTTACGAAAGAGTAAGTGTTGAAATTTGCATAGCAGTTCTGATAATTAATTTCCTCCTCCCTTCCCCAGCTTACATCATCATGGCTCTGAGGAGAGGAATGGACCACTGAGGGCCAGAGAAAGATGAGTTTGTCACGTCGGGTCCCTGGTAGAGGAGTCCTGAGTAAGAAGCTGTTTTTTCATAGTCACAGCTTCAGAACAGAATAGTTCTTCAGATGTGGGCTGAAACAGGGCTGACCAAACCCTAGAGGTTTTTTGCATTCTCTTAGACTTCCTAGCTTTTTCCTTTCTTTCCTCTTTTTCCTTTTTTTTTTCTTGCCCCCCCCCCTTGCCCCCCCCTTCTTTTTTTTCTTTTTAAGGGGAAAAAAAAAGAAAAGAGAGACTTAACTTTTTTCCTGGGGTGACTTTGATTTTTTTTTTTTTCTAGTCGCAGTAATAAACTGGCAGGCTTAATTTTGAAGGCAGTTCACTGGATAATAGGATTTCAGGGTTACTGCTTTTATCTTTCTGGAGAGCCAATGTGCATACATGCTGGGTTGAATTAATGCTTTGTAAGGGGTGCGTTTTTGTTTTTCTATAAATTAATTCTCTCTGTTGGAAGGGAAGAGAATTGCAATTGAAACTTGGGGAAATACTATTTACTGAATGCATATTCACTAATAATGTAGTTACGTGTCCTACATATCCCGCACCATCTAGTGGATGCGTTGTGGATCGGCAGTGTGAGGTCAAGGACTGGAAGGAATACAGAGATTTGAGAGTGTAAGACTCTGGATATTGTGAATCTGCTTTCCCTCAGCTACTATATTAAAAATGCCACACAGATTAATGATGGATTTTTACTTCATCTCCTTGAAAACTACTTAGAATGGCTAATAATGCCAGAAGAGGGAACCTACTGATGAATATTCACCATTAACATTAAACAGATCCTTGTTGAAGCCCTTGCGGGCAAATGTAAACTGGAAAATATAGGGTTTGGGATGAGGGCCAGGCAAAAGATTAGAGCCTATGGTCTTTAAAACCCTGTGCATTTTGTGTGGGGATTGGCCATGCTGTATCTTCTGATCTCCTGTGATAATTCTTACAAAGTATTAAAACAGTTTTTATTACCCAAGAGGCATGCTGACATGCATATACTGCAGTAGTCATGGAGGTTGGCTTGCTATAGTAAGGTGATTTTTAGGACACTGTTACTGGCTTTCTGGCTAAAAGCAATAGCCAAGTACTTTTCAGTATGTAGGCTTCTTAATTAGATGTGGATTTTACCTTAGCAGTCATATCATTTACTCTTCGGGCAGTGCAGAGAGCAAGAATTGAGAGTTGTTTCATTACATCAGATTTAGTAGGGTATCCTGCCATAGGAATAGCTACAGTAATCTGTATTAGAAAGGAATTAACATTTTCTTATGCAAAAATAGAAAAATTTTTTTGTAATGATTTCAAAAAAAAAAGAAAAAAAATTAACATCCTGAATTTTGTGATGCATTTCTGATACACTTTTCACCTGTGAAGTGGTTTTTTTGGGTCTGCGTTGCTGTCAGAATTTAGAGGAGAAGTTGCCTACTGGAAAGACTGCAAACATTTTATTCCCTCACATTCTCCTGAAATTTGGGGCAGAAGCCCCAGTTTGACTTCAGTCAAATTTTGACTTCAAATAATTTTCTGAAAATGTCATTTTCCTGTAAGCAGTATGTGGAGACAAAAATACAACATACCCAGTTTGTGGTAAGAAGAGGAGTGATTAGATCTACGTTGTGCATACAGGAGATGCAGGATAGGCACCTGATGGTTGTTGATCAGTGATGCCCTGATTCATGCTGCTGGAGCACTATAGTTTCATTTTATGTACCTTCAGCTCTTCCACTCATGTACAGTTTCTTCCTCCAAAGCTATTAAGGTAAGTGCATAGAGTTAGTGGTCTGGAAAGTAGCTTATGTATCTGTTGCTGCTTTTACTTGCAGATTTATTTCTTTTGATGGTAGCATATGTGCAGTTTATTAGCTAAGTGTTAAGCAAGAATGTTTTGGATGATGGTAAGTGAATTTGCCAGCTGCAGCCAGCTGGTGTTGTGGCATTGGTTAGAAAGGGGTAACTACTGAGAGAGTTTTTTGGATGGTTTCTGATTCTAGCATAGAGCCTCTGGCCAGCAGCAATGGTGGCCCTTCATATCTGACCTCAGGATTGTCGCTTCTCTGTTAAACAGTCACTTTGTCATCTTCTTAGATGTAGTGCTACTCTGTAATGGTTGCAAACTTAAACAGCGGCACTTAAGGAAGTATTGATAGCTGGCTTTATGTGGAGAAAAAGGAGGAGTAGTGAAACTTAGTCTGAGTTTAGCACTGACTGGATGTTATAATATCAGAATTACTTTATATTTTTTCAAATTTACTTTGTTGTGCTTTGAGTCATAGATTATGGTCTATCATTTAACATCACCTCAGCATTTTAACTTAAGAAATTCACTGCTGTTCTGGTAATGCTATTCATTAGTGATGCCGTTGGTTCTTCTTCCCAATCATTGTAGCTTAGATTTGCAGCATTTTGTATGTTAGGTTCTGAGTTTGGCATAGTTGAATATGTGCTTTGAGTCAGGTGTACAAGTAGATGGTTTCTGACCACCTCTGTGTTGGACACGTGGGCTGCTTAGCATGGACTCAGTAACTCGAGCAGTCCCTTCTGATATTAGGGTATGGCCTCATTGGACTCCATGCCACAGTGTGGCAATACTGTTAAGCCTGAACTTTGTCTACCTTGTCTATGTAGTTCAGAAAAAGAGGAACCTTGTTTTATATAGCTCTGTATTAGAATGCCCATTTTCCTATATGGCTGGCATGGAGGTGAGACACATGGAGAAAACCATTAACTCAACAGTAAAGCCATTAGCTATTTTCAAACTGTGAAATATAATGTGTTGAGCAGGGGTTTTATGCTGTCTCTGGGTTTAAGAGGTTCAGTTTTAATAAGCTCTCAGTCAAGCATGTATCTGATTGCAAGGGGTGCTGGCTTTTGGGGTCTGTGGGTTGATGTCTGCCAGCACTATTTGAAGGTCCAGCTTTCTGATATTGAGGGAGAAGGCACCAGCTTGCAGGAAAGGCAGTCACTGGAAAGTAGTTGCTGAAATGAGCACCTACCTGAAGCGTTGGAGGCTGCAATACATACAATCTACTGGACGTACTTGGATACGTCAAAAAAATAGCAGCGAGGTTTCTCACGTGTGCACTAATATGAGTGCACGAGTGCTTGGTATCCATCCTCAAATCTGGATTTTGTTTTGAAGAAAAGTCCTTTCTGCTCTGAGCAGCTTGAGCTGAGGCTGGAAGGAGAAATATGAAAAACAAAGCAATAGTTGCAGCTTGGTTGTGCTCCAAATAGCAACTGTTGCCTCTTCCCTTAGCAGCACCAGAATTCATTTGCAGAAAACAAGCCCAGCTGTAACACACAGTCTGTGTACAGAGAAGACCTTGAAGAAAAGGAAGTGTTTTAGGTAAGGAAGGAGTCTTGTGCACACTGACCATGGCAGAAAATCTACAGGTCACTGCAATGACGACACGGATGTTAGGACTGGGAGATGTGGGAACAACAGTGGGGATAGAAACTTGCACTTAATACTATGACATCTTTTTGGTTTTTGAGATGGAAAAAATCATTTTATGCTCTTCTCTGTCCGCATTTCCCCTCAGATTTGAGGATTTTGAGTCCTGTGACCAGGAGAAAGAAAAACACTGAACGTAGACTTCAGAAATAGTGCCTTTTAAAACTAAAAAAAACAATCTGGGAGCATGTCTGGGGACTACATTTTCTTTCTTCAAATAGAATTGTATTTCCAAGAGACTTTTCTGTTTTGCTGTGTGTTTTCCACGCAGAAGTTTCTGAAAAAAATTAGTGTTGGGGAAAAAATGTGCTAACCACAGGCTTCCAAATGGAACAGCTCAGTGAAAATGAAGCTGCATAAATTTCTAGTTTAAACTAAATTTCAACTCTGATATGGGATTGTTACTTTTTGGAGAGGGAGGGATTTAGTGGGGTGGAGAACATGGAGGAAGGCATTTCTTTTTCATATTTCTTTCTTTTAGAAACAGCTTAGTTCCTGAGAGTTATTAATCTTACTCCTGACAAAAGAAGAATAGGTTTTATCTCATGGATTTTTTAAGTGTGGCTTGTTTTCCTCTGATGATGATGATGACAACAGACCTGCAATTTAGTATTTGTAATGGAGAGCTAAGTTGTGTTTTGCTCTGTGCTAGCTATTTCTTCTGTTGCAAAACAGAGATGAAGCTCTGTTTCTTTTTTGAAGAAATTGATACTATCACTATGTGAAGCTTTCTTCTGACTTGTATCAAAATCTCAGCAAACTGTTTTTCAGGAGATTTTATTTTTGCTTCTTCCTGTCTATCTCAAATCACTGTCACAGGAACCAAAGTGTAAACACTTTGACATTTACAAACATTTTGTAGCATTCGTAAAAACATGACTTTTTCCACCTCATACAGCCACCTGCCATTCCCCATTGAAGACTGAATTAATCTCTGCTTGGTGTACTGTGATGTTTCAAAGTCTGTCGTGAGCATCTGCAGTATGGAAAGGGTCTGTCAAAACATAGAGCATTTTGGTCTCATAAGGCTCAGAGCTTTCCGCCTTCGGTGCGCTCATCAAGGCTGGCCACGGCTGCATGTCCCAGGCCGCAGGCAGTGAGTTCGACTGTGCTCTGGGGTTTGTAATTTCATGTCAGAAGGTTCCTGTTTAAAACAGTCCCATTCTGTAGCATTTACTAGTCCTTTTGGAACCCGTAATAGTGAACTCAAGCTTAGTTTTTATTGGGCACCTCTTGCTATAGATTTAAAATTAATTTCTAAAATTGCCCCCTAAAAATTGAAACGAAACTGAAAGCAGTGCTTTCATGTGGTGCTGTTCATTTCTGGCAGAGGTCTGGCCACTGTAGCCTGTGACTCTGCTGGCTGCAGTGCCTGTTCATTGAATTCCCAAGCATCCAACTGGGGTTTTCCCAGTGCCTCAGTGTTTGAGAACTTTTCAAAGTTCAGTTTGACTGTCTCCAAACTGGCAGAGCCTTGAGATCTGCATGTTTTAACAGCCCCAGCTGGTAGGGGTTGTCGTTAATATGGACATTCATGGAATAGTCATTTTGCTCAATAGCTGCTTTTGTTTCATAATAAACTGCAGTTAAAAAGTCAGTGTTTAATGATGGAGTGTAGAGTTTGAGGAAGAAATTCAGAAGCATGAAGTCCTTCTGAAGGTATCTTGATGTCCCTGTTAATAGCCACATTTTAGACTGATTTCCTGATTCAATATATGTTATCTCAAAACATATCATGCCTTTCTGCCACTTCAGGGAATACACAAATTATGAATCTGTAGATACTGATTTATAGGGAACGAATGCCATACATTTGTGATACAACCTTGGCACCTCACACATTCATCTATGGAGAGAAAAGCAATTGTCTTCTCATTTCCTGTGTTTCACATTCTTTTATGAAGCAGAGAGGAACTTTTGATGAAGTGTTACAATATCTTGTTTAACGTGTATATAAAATTATTATGCTGAAAGTTAGCCCAGTAAACATTTCAAGGATGGTTAGCTACAAGTTGTGTCAGCATCAGTCAGTACTTCTGCGACACTCAGAAATATTTTTGACCTCAACAATAGGCATAAGAAACTTTACCATTATTTTAACTTCCTGGGGTTTTTTTACCAGGTTCAGCATTTGTATGGGGGCTGATCAATCTGCGCAGGACCACTAATGAGTGAAAGAAAAAGTTAGACGGCTTTTCTGGACAGCGCTGTTTATACATGCAGGTATGGCTGTTCCTTGGCTTGCTCAGATTAGATTACTGGCTGGATAACTGGCTTTGCAAAACAAATTTGTTAAAGGTCAAGATGGGTGAGAGTGATTTACTGTAGGTGGGGAGTGAAGGTGATTTATGCTGTCTCTTCTCTCCATGTGACAGCTTGGGTCGTGCCTGGTCACTCAGCTGCCTGTAATAGCTGGGGGCTGTACTTGTATTCTTTGCAGGATCATTTCTCGTAGTTTTATTTTCACATACTTTCTCTGCAGGAGAGGCACAGAAGAAAAGATTTCTAAGTGAGTTAATATATTGCATGGACAGCTGAAATTAAATCCTGTTTTTGTAAAGCCTGTTTTTTTTTGTTGTGCTCTTCCTCCCGCCCTGCCTTTGATACATATAACACATCTCTGCATTGTTTATTACTGAGTAAATATAGATGTAACTAATGTTGTGGATCTAGCTGTGTTCACGTATCTCTTTTTGGTGCCCGTAAGCCCAGGTGTGTCACTTCCTTGGTATGAATTGAACAGCTCAGCTACAGGATGTCCTGTAGTGAACTCGGTGAGGAACATACGTTTTATATGAGAAGTTCTCTGCTGAATATTTTAAATAATTAATGCAAAAGAAGAGTCCTGAGAAGAGCTGTATATGCTAGTGATTAGGGCAGGCATAGGAGACCCCAGGGATCCTCACTCCCTGCATTTGAGTTTTGTGCAGAGACAAAGAGTGCTGCAGACACCTGGGAAGGATGGGGTCAGGGCAGGGGTGTGAATGCTTCTGCAGTCCCCTGCTTGCTGCTGCTTTGGGGGCACAAGTCCAAGGAATGAGCTTGGCAATGCCTCCTGCGTTGGACTCTGCAGGGAAGGTTACCAAGCAAGTCTGCATTGGAGGATTTTTCCAGCGCCCAGGAGAGAGGTCTCTGAGCAGCTCTGCAGCTGGGAGGCCATCCTGGAATTTGAGCTAAATGGCAAGGGGCTTCCCTTATTTCTCTGATTCTCAGTAATTATTTACCTATAGCTTTCATTGCTGGCCAGTGTTAATTATTTCTGTGCTGGAGCTCCATGTCAGTGGTTGTTAACACTCCCCTCACTGGATACTTTCCAGGAACCTCTTTAACAGTTACAGTTTTTCTTTTTCTTCTTTCCATTCATTCAGCAGTTCAAGAGAAAATATAAATAAGTAAATATATACAGTTAATCAAGTGCTAGATCACTGTTAACATTTAAGAGTGTTTGCATGGAAGACAGAAATATAAATCCTCCCTGCCAACAGGAAAGAAATGGATTGAGCTCCTGCTGTGAAACAAATAAATAACTGGGGAGAAAAATGTTAAAGCTTACTAATCATAGTAATTAGGTCAAAGAATTCTCCTGTAGTGCATTAAGCTATCTGTTACCTTCTAAATAGAATTTAATATGAAAAAGTTTAGGAAAAGGAAACATTAGAATCTTCTGCCAAAATCCCATTCAAATAGGTGAGAAAACAAAATGGAGGCAAAAAATTAGTTTGGACAAATTTAATTTGTAATCCTATGAAAAGAAGCAATACCATTCTGTTAGTTATAATGCAAGTAATTGTGGATTTCTCTCTCAAGGGAATATTTTATTCAAAGTATTTTGTGAGCATTAATGTTTTGTTTCTAGCTTTGTGATCTTCTAATTGCATTACACAACTACATGAATATTTAATCAATGTCCACTTTGAATCGACTATGTGTTTTAGCAGAGAAATGATTCTACTACATAAATGAAAGTAAAACTCAATTTTGTAATTTAATTTTCAGAACAAAACAGTTAACTGTTGAATTATGTTAGCTATAACTAATTTTAGCATATAGTCAAGAACAGTAACCTGACTGAAGGAAAATATAAAAACCTAAAGCATCAAGTGTAGAAATACCTAATTTGTCTTATTGCCAGGTCTCTGCGTTACTCAACCTATCTTCTACTAAATAAGATACATTATTACTAAATTTGTAAGAATGTAGTTTACTTTATTCCTACAGTGGAATAAATACACTCGAATGTGCTAGAAGTAACCTTATGTGGGAAAAAATATCTGTCCAGGGCTAGAATCCATTTTTTATTTCCTGTTTTATTTAATATGTCCTGTTGTGTTTCCTAAAACCAGAAAATAGAATTTAAAACATGATTCTGCACTGGAGAGCTAATGTTAATTCTCACTTAATGATTTTATTGACCTCAGTGGGTTTAAACTCTGTTCATTATTGTAGTGTAATCCAAAATTTATAGATCGAAATTTCATTCTTGTTCTTTGGAGCTAGGTGGGATCTTGGATGTTAATCTGGTTTGTGACTGAGTGGAATCCAGCTCAGTCTTCTGTTTTGACACATTACAAAGTTATAGAAACATCTTTTTCATCAACATTAGCAGATAAATGCAGGAAATGGATTTCTTGAATGGGAAGTTATCACATGTGTGTTGCTGGGTTTTGAAGAAGAACAGGTATTATAATTTATGCAGGATTTCTGTGTTTGTGGACTTCACAGCAGCACTACACAGAAACCCTACAATGTGGGTTTTCTGCTCAGCTCCAACTCTGAGCAGTTTTTCCAGGACATTACCAGCCACTGCTTGCTGTGAAGAGGACCTCAGTGCCTGCCACCCAGAGGTGTGCCTGGAGCTGGCTTCACAGTCAGTCCGATCGGAAAAAGCACTGCCAGCTCTTGTCTTAAGAGGCTGCTCCTATGGGTGCAATTCAGGCTCCAAACAAGAAACAATATGGCCTTGAATATATTTCTTCTGTTATGTTCAGTGACCTCTGTTGGCATGGTCATCTAATGGCATATTCAGACTTTACATCAATAGGGAAGGTTGAAGTATTTGATGGCCAGTCACTGCTATAAAAGCATAAGGAGCTGAAAGTGTGGTCCTGGATGAGGGTGGGTGCTGCATAATCCCACTCGTGTAACCAGCAAATAGACAAGAGCACCTGTAACTGTAGATGTCTTTCAAAGCAGCACTTTTATTTCTGTCAGAATTCTAACCCCAAATTCTCTTGATTGTAATTTTCAATAATTTTACAGATCTCAATGATAATCTTAATCAGTGGGTGTCTCCCAGGTACAATGAGTCTGGCCAGCAGTTGTGGTTCACCCTGTTATTTTGAAATAAATATGCAAATTCAGTCAAAAGCAGAAGCAGAAGACACTTTTTTTTTCTTTTTCTTTAATTTTTTTTTAGCGTTCCTGTACTCTATGTCAAAGAAGCAATCCCCATCTTTATCTGTTTGTAAAGAAGATAAAAACGAAGGCAAAATAACCTTGCTAAGCTACTTGTGCTGCATAAAAACATTGAGTTCCTTTTGACGCCCAGATGTTCAGAGTAATTCCGCAGTGCATTTTCAAGGAGAGGAAGAAGAAAAAAGTGTATAGCTTTGCAGTGGCTGCAGATTTCTTCCCCTTACTGAAAGAGTGAGACATGTGATGGCTGTCATTTTTAATAAAACTGTGCTAAATAAGAGGAAAATAAATTGAAAAAAAATTACTCTTAAGTCTTGACATTTTATTAGTGTGACAAAAATGTCAATTTTTTTTCATTTCTGAAATGTTTTATAATAATCTTGTAAAATTTAGTGTTAGAAAGAGTAAACATACAATAAGGGAGAAAAGCCTTCCTAATAGCAATTTAGGAAGTGTTTAGGGAAAAAAGTGTTCAATAGAAAGGGTGTTATGAAACTAATTAACATTTTGAGAAGATACAAAAGAAGCAATAAAAAAAATACTGGTTTTCTACAAATGAAAATGGGGAAATGACTGTCGAAAATATATGGTGGAAAGATAACGCCAAATAAAAAAATTATAAAAGCACTTCCTCCTGATTGATATTAAGCACCTAAATAACTAGGAAAACTCTATGAGCCCCGAAGGAGCGCTGCAGATAACATTTTAAACATTGCTTAACACTATCCTGAAGACTTGTCGGGATAATGACACAGTTTAGGACACTGCCTCAGGACATGTTGGGAAATTACAGGCACTCTGTTGTAAACTAAGCTGCTAAAAAACATTTTAACGTTTCAAGCTGGAGAACACTTAGGCACCGACAGCTTTGTGAAGTGTGGGTAGTGTAGGTTAGGAAAAAGAAGCGGTGCGGTAGCCAGGGGCAGGGAGGTGGAAGAGGAGATGCTAACTGATTAGAACCGGAATTTAAAAAAAATAAAAATCGATGGGAAATATGCGTGGCAGTCTCAGAATCATCGAGAATTTTTCAGCATAGCAGAACAGCCCTGTGACTTCTTTAAAGATATTCTAGCTGACTTTTCTTTTCTTAGGAAAGTATACCTGCAAAAATTGACAGATAGCTGCACTATTTACAGTATATATTTGAGCAGAGGAAAACTGTTCATGTTTCCTTCCTTCAAGCAGAAATGTGGAGTAGGTGTATCCGAAAGTCAATTTTTTATGTTTGTCAACCATTCTTGCAGCTTTTACTGCTCTGAAAAACAGAGATGTTGTGTTTATTATTAACAGAAATAACTTACAAATGGATGAATGAGACTTTAATCAATATTTAATGTAGGGATATTTGCTAACAAGAACATAATTATAAATTAAATTCATAATTAGAAGATGCTGGATGTATTTTGTGTTTTCATAGTTAATGGACAACTACTAAATAAAGAGGGAGAAAGTACCACTGGTAGCTGTTTTGGAGGACAGAGATGATATTTAAAGGACGGCAATGAACTTGAAAGGTAATTGTTTTTAGAAAAGCAGTTAAAAGTAAAGATTAACCCTCTTCCTGTGTCTGAGTCTTGTTGCCTGTTTTGAGTTTGCAATAATATTTTGCTGATGGTATATATTTATGTGTGTGTCTTTTTTTCTGTGTCAAAATATCTTGCCAATAGTAGAGGAAAATACCCATATTTTGCATACTGAGGGTATTTAGTAAGACAGTGTGCAGTTTACAGCATAAAAAAAAGCCGAAGTCATTAAAAAAGAAGGAAAACCACATCAATTTCAGTGATCCCTGCAGTCTAACTTTTGAATATTCAAGCAGATTGGATATTATGAAGACCTGTCAGTACTTCACAGCTGTGGATGCCAAAGCAATTATGTTTGCAAACCTTGAGATGCATCAGCCTAGTTTTTTACCCTCTGACTTGTGAGCAGGGAAGCAATTTGGCTGAATATTTAGGCAATTAATGTTGGAGTTAGCTCCAACTTTTTGAATTTTAAGGAGTTCATAAAACTATAACCAGCTATAAATGAACTTCTGGCACATTTGAAAGAATCCCATTTTCTGAATTAGGCATTAGCTTCAAGTAAACAAAATTTGGACTTTAAAATATGGATG
The DNA here is from genome assembly GCF_000695765.1 of Mesitornis unicolor. NCBI lineage: Eukaryota > Metazoa > Chordata > Aves > Mesitornithiformes > Mesitornithidae > Mesitornis > Mesitornis unicolor. The sequence goes on from NW_010204292.1 coordinate 27,645, forward strand.
GAGGTAAGAGCAGGGGTCTGACAATCCCATCGCTGCCTGAGCTTGGGGCTGTTGTGAGGCCTGAAGTGCTGCAACTGCAGCCCTGAGGTCCAGTGGCAGCACCTGGGATATCGCAGCTTAGGGACAAAGTGAGTGGCAGGGTCCAGGAATATGACATGGGAGGTGGAAGTTTTTGGACCTGTGTTTACTTTGCTTCTTACCCTGCCCTCCCTTTGGAAAGAAGCTGCTCTCTCCTAGGTGGCTTCTCCAATGTTGACTCAGGCTCTTTGAGTTAATGTTTTGTAGGAGCACTCCATTGGTTGTCTTGCTTTCCCTTCTGGAAAGTGGGATTAGCTGCCACTATGATTATGGACTGGATCTCATTGGAGAGTGGACGTGGCAAGGCATGACTGTTGATGGGGTCACAATCACGACAAGAAAACTTATCTATGCAGTTGCAGATAAGCAGGCACTCCTTTATTGCAGCGCTGGGGAAACACAGAGGATAGCTCCTCTAATTGTGCTCCGAAGTCCATACATTTTCACAGCCTATTTATACATTTTTAACAAAGCAGAATCATAGGAGCATGCATAAAATGATCACCTTTTAATTTGCGCTTTACCTTGATTGGTTCCTTACTATCATGCCATATAAGACATTGAATTACTTCAAAAGCTTACCTCTATATAATTTTGACATGGAGAGAGAAAAGAAAAGTTATGGCCTATTCTTCTCATACCCTTTCCAAGCACCTGTATACACATATTCCTCAGTCCCTTTTTAACTTTGTAGAAACATATTCTAACTATTTAATCATTGACCTACTTTAATTAGCTTGATCATCGGTCAAAGTGTTCTTTTTTAACTTTACAGCTGAAACAAATACCTACTTTAATCAACCAGAATTTTCACAACATGACAAAAGACATACATCTAAGGTCAGGACTTTGTTACTGATGAATTTTGAAGCTCTACTGCAGATAGCAAAGAGGCAGGGTCTTTAGAGAAAGGTTAAAATTTGTGTAGACAGAATTTTAGGCCAATAAACAATATGTGAGTTGCAACTTGTTCTGGCTTTACCTGGTGAGGTCATGTGGGGGTGTCTCGATCAATTCTGTAGGTATGCATTGCATTCTCAGTTTTTCCAGTGTGGTGATGAATTGATGAACAATGGAAAAACAAATACTGTGAGATTAAAAATTAAATTAATTGGATGGATAACTTCTAGCTGGTTACAGTAAGGAGCTATTACATCATTGCAGAAGATAAAAGTTTTATCCGAATGGTTATTACTCCCTGAATTTTAGTTTCTGTGTTATTAAAAAGATGCTGTCCTGCAATGCATGTTTTCAAGTTGGAAACACTTGAAGGCTCTGTTCAACACCTGCTTGCCTAATATTTGTCTTACAAAGGATCGTAGAGCAAGAGAAGCCTTTGCTAAGCCTGCTCAGGAGTTTGCTGTCAATACAGTCTGCCTTCAATGCTGCGCAGCATACTGGGTGTGAATAGGTTAAGTAGAGGTTGACAGAAAACAACTTAATTCAAGTGTCATCCCTGATTTCCAGTGAAATGGAAAGGCTGTAAGCAGAAATAATTTGCACATACAGGAGCCGGGGGAGAGTAGAAGGAAGAACATTTACTGAGCTCAGGCAAGTACGCTCATTTTCTTCCTCTTTGAGTATCCCATGACTAGCATCAACTGAAGTGACGTGTTTAATATAGTTACACACAGCAATTTTGATGTCTGCCTTGAGACATGCAGCCAAGATGGCCAGCGTGTCCCAGAAGGAACCGTGGGGCAGGGCAGAGTCCTACAGCAGCACCTAGTGGTGCTGGCAAGGGAAGCCCATGAGCTGCATTTGTGCACCCTCTGGCATGCTCTCAACCACCCAAGGTTTGGGAATGTGTCTGCCCAAAACCAGAAAGGGGTGTTTGTCTTGAGTAGCATTCCTAAGTATAATTTTGATACATGGCTTAAAGTTGCCTTATAATGTCCTGTAAAGAGGAATTCACATTTCCTTGTATTGGCTTTTGAGATTGTAAGTTAGATTTTAACGCTTTAATGCTAAAGCCTTGGTAGGTGGGTAAGAAAGTCTGTCTAGGGACTTAAGTGTCATTTTATTGCAGAGCTTACTACTATTAAATATATGCTTTATAGTTTAGCTATTTTGAAGTTTAAATATAGATATTCTTAGAAATAATTTCAAGTCCTTTTACTTCTAATAGTAACTTGTCTCTTTTATCATTTAGACAGATCCAAGCGACTATAATGTTTTCACAGTGAAGACTAAACATGTTGCTTTCAGGTATCTGTAGTCCCTGAGACAACTGTGAGGATTTTTTGGTTTGTTTTGTTGTTGGTGGTGGTTGTTTTTTGTTTTTGGTTGTTTTTTTTTTTCTTAACAGAATTAAACCGGTGCAGCAGAAGTCTTATATGCCTGCTGGCTCTTTCAGGTCAGGAGCTCATGAAATGTGGCTGTGAATTGTTTGCAGTTATATGGAGATCTTTTGATATTGGTCAGCAAGGAAGGGACTAATGCCATCATATTTTTTGTCACCAAGAAAGATCTCAGTCTGGTCGTTTGGCCTCAAACAAGCCTTGCAGGAGCCACTGCCATCCTGATCCTCTGATACAGCTGGTTCCTAAGGTGACTCAAAATGGTAATGATCCTTGTATGAGAAACAGAGAAGATATTTCTGCTTTTCTACTCAGCCTTGCAAATCACTTAGCAGGATCAGTGAAACATTTCAGCACAGAGAAGCCATTCATAATTTTTTGAGAGATGAGGGTTTACACAGGTCAGGTTTGCATTGTTTTAACATGCTATACAATACTGGCAAAGGTGGAGGCAAATGGCCATTTATTTATTGTTCTGCTTTTTCCATTATTCCATGACCACAGTAAACCACAAGCTCCTGAGGCCAATAAGTTATTTCCTTAGTATTAGAGCTGTAAATCCCAGGCAAACTTTTTACATGGATATGAAATGATCTTCTAAGATGGCCAAGTGTGTTGGTCTGTTTAGTTGATTTATTTTTTCTTTTAATCTCATTAGAGGCCTTTTGTTTGAAAGCACGGTGCACAGAGCTAAAATAAACCAGACATTGATACTAGACTTGGAATTTGTAGAGTTAGAGGCTGGTATGTTTGAGTTTTAAAGGGACAGAGAAAATTTCAGACAAATTTTGATTACAGGTTTTGAAAGAAGTACTTTAAAAATGTAAAAAAAATGGACTAGTTTTAGAAAAGGGTGTTGGTACATGACAACTCTACAAAATTATTTTATATGATGATTAAAATACAGAAGAAGCTGTCAATATTAGCAAAATAGACACATGGCTGCAAGTAAATTAGGCATTATTTATGCAGTATACGGTTACACTGTTCTGGTGGATTGTGATAGCTGTTTGACTTAAATTTTTCTTTCCAATTTCAAGAGAGTGGAAATTTTTGTGCTTAAGTGGGCTTCAGTGATTTAAGGTTTGATTCCCATTTCTGCCAGGTACTTCCTGCTGGGAAACCTTCGGAAAGTCATTTCATCATTGTGTGATTTTTAGTTCCTCACTGAATTCAGAAGGGTATAAATGTGAAACCTGTACCTGATAACCTTTTCTGTTTAAGTATAGGTTTTGCCTGTAGAGATGTATATCTAGCAATAGATCATGCAATACAAAATAAAAGTCCATTTTGGCAAACAATACTTGGTGAAGAACAACAGTCTGTATGTGTCTTATAGTTTTATATGATTAAATACAATGGTATAAGTAATCTGACTGCATTTATAAGAAATATTAGGGTGGGTGTGTGAGCTTTTTTCTTTGATTAGAATAATTTTCACTAATCCTTATTACTGATGATAGAAATTGTATGTAGAATTTGCCAGTGCTGCATGCAAAATGAAACCTAGAATGAATTTTGATATTATAGTTAATTATAAAATACCTGTGATCCACCAGACTATAAGCTGATAAAAACAGAATTCATTTTAGTTAAGGAATGAGCAGAAATCACTTTTGTAATATTTGGCCTTACACAGTGATTGGGCAAATATTCCTCTGAAACGTAAGAGACTGTGATTGAAGTGAAGCAACAAAGAGTAACGTGATGAATACTGTCACATCGAGGAATAATA